>NC_051083.1:99055660-99221847 GCF_004664715.2 Peromyscus leucopus
AATATTAGGCAACTCTTATTTCCGTGGTTCTTTCCAAACTCTACTATCCAACAGAATGCTTGGTATATAGCCAAGGGAAGCCCAGGTGGAAACTCAAACAGGAAAGCATTCTGGATGCAGGAACTGAAGCAGAAATCATGGAGAAATGCTGCTTACTGGCTTGCTCAGGTATTTTTCTTATATATTCCAGGCCCACCTTCCAAGCAGTGGCATTGCTCACAGTGGCCTGGGTCTTCCCACATTAATTATTAATCAAGAAAATGCCCCCACAGACTTGCCTCCATGCCAGTGTGATGGAGGTGTTTTCTCAATTGACTCTCTGCTTCCTATTTTAAGATGACCCTAGCTTGTGTCAAGTTGGCCAAAAAATAACCAGCATAAATGAACAATCTCTTCTGTTTCTTCTGCTACTTAAAGCCAAAAGGGTAACAGTCACATAAGAGGGATGAATAATCTTCTACTAGTGTACAGATGTTCACTCAATATTGGGAATTACAAATTTAAAAACTAATCATCAGTGATGCCTTGGTTGATGATTTAGCTGTAGGCTAATTACATTTTCTCATGATTGATGACTTTTAGAAATCCTCCATAGCAGAAAGCTTACTTTCACTTTCTCACACAGATAGCTGTCCAAAGGATGTTTGTTAAAGAGCAAAGCAGATTCAGAACAAAGATCATCTTCAACATTTGAGAAAAAAAATATATCTTAAAAAATGCCTGTTCTGTGGTGGGACTGTGGTTGGTATGTAAAATGAATGAAGGTGTTTTTTTTTAAATGCCTGTTCTGATGTTGATTGACTGCCAAATCATTCCAGAAGGTCTGATCATTCTGATTGTAATAGATCTTTGAAATGTTGAGAGAAAGTCAGAAAATGGCATTATCCCAACTCCAAGAGTGATAAAGACAGAACAGTGTCACATAGGTTCATCTTTTCATATGCAAAATTCCCCCATTAGAAACTATAAATATTATTTTGATCTTATAAATAATTTCTTCGTATAATGAAAAGGACAAAAATATAATGGCTATCAAACTGTGGTAGTCACTGCAATAAAACTTTAGTAGTGGATCTGCTTCCCTGAAGAATTTTAAAGAATTAGAACTGAATTATTGTCTTTCCAGTCTTGTCTAAGAGAATGTCTATATTCTACAGATGTTCTTTGTCTATTTATATACAAACAAAGTTTGTATTCTATAGTCAAGTGGGGAAACTTCTCAGACTTTTTCTTTACCTATTTTAAGTATCCACATAATATTCTTCAAATCTGTGAGTCACAAAAACGCTCCTGTTGATTTATGCACTTAATGCCACAAAACAGTATACCATGGAAAGCAAGAATAATAAGGACCTTGCCTCTTCTTAATTGTCACCTTTTAAAATGTACCTGTTAAATGTATCAGCGAATTTCAAGTAGTTAGTAGGTATGATGAAGGCAAAAGATTTCCAGAATCCTCCCCTGTACATGCTTATATGTATGGTTAAGTAGGCAACTAGCTATTAACACACCTGCATAATTGTGCCTTTGGTGGCCACACATTGTTTTCCTTCTTTGTTTCCAAATAGCATTATGTTTCATCAATAGCACTGCTCAAAAACAAAACTAAATTGACTGTGCACAAAAGTCCATTTTTGCGTTCAGTGGCACTCCCCTCTGCTCAGCATTATTTCTTTTCTAGGAAAATTACTATTCAGTCAACTCTATGTATTCATAATTATATTCAATGAGCCTCTTGGTACATATTAAAATATTAAGCCATAAATTGATTTGAAAAATCACCAGAGAAGTTCCTCTCTGCCTCTGAGTCTTATTCATTTATGGTAAACCTATGGGAACTCTCACTTTTCTTTCTTTGTTAGTGACAGAGATTTTGATATCAAAGCTGCAAAAATTCCCTCAGTTATTTTATTCTCCAAAGGATCTTGCATTTTTAATAACAGGGACATGTAAGTGCATGGTAACATTTTTTTTGTAGAATAACGCCTCAAATTGCACCTGTGTATTCTGTCGTGTTTGACTTATATACATTTGGCGTTATAGATGGAACAAAAATGGTAGGTCCCAAAGCAATTGATGGAAAAACAAAGTAAATTTACTAATGCAAACTATGAATGTAGACCATAGCTCAGAACATTTCTGAGGTCATCAATCCTCAATAATCACAAAGACAAATTTTAAGTCACCTTGACTTTCTCCAAATGTTAATGAAAAACAAAGCAGAAAATACAAGATTGGTGTCCTTTACTGTGAAACTAAATCAATCAGCTTTGGCCCCATCCTCTTAACCAGATCTACTTATATTAATGAGAAATATTCATGTGTGTCATCTACTCATGGGAAAAGGCAAGTTATTTCTTCCTTTTGCTCTGTAAACTGTTCTGAAACTGTTGTGTGTACACATTATTACCACTTTTAAGAATGAGGTTTCCTAGTTTAAGAAATCTTCTTTTTGTATTATGTTCTCACCATAACTACGATTAGATTCGTGGAGAAGTGAAATTATACACAGAACATATGATGCTGCATTAAGCAGTTTGGGGCAGCAAAGAAATGTGATCTGTCCCATAGCTCCTGAGATCTAAATCCACACTGTAATTTCTGTCTATAAATGCACAAAGTCTGCTCAAATAAAGTAAGTGGAAAATCTAACATTTAGAGTTCTTAACTAGGTCCAATTCTCTAGGTTTATTATTCTGTAGGGCAAATAGTTGCACATCATTGAGAGACTAATGGTGCAAAATGGAAAGTTCAAACTAATTTCAAGTCTATTATATTATTCTCAATATAACACAGTACCCCAGGGATCTCAAAGATGGCCTTACCAAAAATTACACTAAATTCTAGCTATAATCTCAGTTCCTATTTAGAACAGAAATATTCAAGAATTAAATTAAAGTCAATAATGGCCTGTGTGTTTTTAATTTCTTTCCACATGTTACACTTTTTCCTTTATCAACTGTATCTTTGAGTCAGCCTTTGACTATGAAACAGAACTTGATGTTCAGTCAGACTGCTTTGATGGACAAAGGAAGCACTTCCCTCATGAATGCTTCCTATTTTGAAGTAGTTCAATTGCCTGTGGTAAATGTGGAATATAAAACCAATGTCACCTTGTTCTTTCAATACCACTAGATCTGTGCTGAGGACCAAACCAAATCATGCCATTTCATTTAACAGTCATTTCAAGGGATCTCAGAAAACTAACTTGTTGGTTAAAATGACTCGTCTTTACATACCAATGGGTGCTCCATATTCTTGAAGTCTTGTTGCTTGTAGCTTGGAATTTGTTAAAGATTACTCATTCAGGTGAGGGCAATTAAAATATCTCCAGTTAAAGAATTTAGGAGTACATAAATGTCAAGGCTGTGTATCTGTATTACCTGAACTCTAACATCTTTTCTTCTGTTTTTCAGTTTCAACAAGTGAGATATATAATTTAATATTATCAAGGTTTAGTTTCTCTATTTGTATCTATTTATATGTTTTTTTCTGAGGGGTAAATTGTATATATATATATATATATATAATATTCAGTAGAAAAATTATTAAAGATTGTAATTACTACTATGTGTCTTATTTTTATTTTATTTTCTTTAGTGTTAAGTCATTTTGGGGAGTAAGTGTGTAGATGAAAATGTTTTGAATGGGGGATTCAAATACCATAACTCAACACAAGGACTGAAATAACTCATAACTCTTAAGAGAGACTATTTCATTGGAAATATTAATCTAAAAACAGACATCAGGAATGGTTAGGAACGAAGAATCTGGACCACATCAGTGCTTACAGGCACTTTTGCTGAGTCCATGTTGAAAGCATGACAAGACTGTTTGATATTTTTTTATTGATATCTTGCTCAGTCTTTTTAATCATCCCAATAATGTTTTGTTGTTTATTATCATTATTATTGTAAGCATTTATTGATCTATCATGTGAATCATGAATCCAAGTGTTATTAGGAAACTAATAAACATATTTGTCACAAAAAAAACACAAGCAAAAAAAGAAATTATGAGGAGAGTGGAGACAAGTTATAGAAATCACCATGTTTTAAAACAAAAGAATAATTAAGGGACAAAAGAGCCTGTTGTGAGTTCAGAGAATAGAGAACAATAGTTCAGTATAGTTGATGGTGGGCCATAGAGCCATAGAGAAGGGAAAGACTACAAAACTGATCACAAGTTTCTGGTCAACTTGAGAGACCTAGTGATTCCCAACGTAAGTCGGTGACATAGCCAGATACACTGTCTCAAATAATCCAAAGAATGAAACAATCAAAACAGAAATTTAGTTTTTATTATATAGGAAATGGTAAATCTTAAAATATTTTAAGGAGAAGAATCAATAGATGACATTCTCAGTTGAAAATGATTAATTTGGATTCATTTTATTCACTCACCTAGGTCTCGCACATTCTTCTCCAGGACAGCTCAGCAAGTCTTCCTGACCTATCCCATCCATGCACTCTTCCCAGCCTTCCAGTTCTAAGCCCAGGTCCCACATACAGTGCTCTAGTCTAGTCTGGCTACCCCTGTCTATACAATAACTAATTTCTAGGCTTTTATCTGTACCAGTGTACTTACTCACTAATGCAAGTGGCAACTTGCCATGGGCAACTCCCATGCCACTATAATCTTTACACCCAGTAAGGTGTACTCCCATACTCAAGACTTACATGAGGAGGAACATCCAGTATTCCAGTCTTATCCTCTCAGTTCACCTGATTTCATTCTACTCAAGCCATTTCCAACCTTTAGACTCAAAATGCCTGCATGCCCTCTCATCTGCCCCAATCTATTCTGTCCATATCAGACTTAGAACTAACAAAAGAAGTCCACATAACAAGGTCTCATCACAAATATGTCAACAATATGAAAGATCATGGCAAAATCTTCTATCTAAAATCTTACCAGTCCTCCAGAATTTTTTGCCAATGAGAATTATGTAACATGAATCTTAAAGGGTCTTATTAATAAAAAACAAACCTGGGAGCCAGGTATTGGGGTGAATGCTGAAAGATCAGAGAAACAGAACAAGCCACAGCTAACCTCACCTTGTCAACTCCTCAGCTGATCTTTTCTCCCCAAAGTGGACTTCTGTGTCCTCATCCAAATGGATCTCAGCTGAACTGCTGCTAAAAACCTGAAAGATTAACAAGGCTCTAGTGTGATGATATTGTGTTCCCCAATACATTGTGCACCCTAATAAACTTATCTGGGGGTCACAGAACAGAACAGCCACAATATTAAACATAGAGGTTAGGCAGTGGTAGCACATGCCTTTAATCCTACCATTCTAGAGGCAGAGAGCCATCTGGATTTTAAGTAAGTTCAAACAGCCAGGCATGGTGACACAGGCCTTTAATCCCATGAAGTGATGGCAGGAGGCAGAAAGTTATATAAGGAACTGGAGCCCTGTTAAGCTTTTAGGCTTTTAGCAGCAGTTCAGCTGAGATTCATTCTGGATGAGGATAAATTTAAATATCAGTATCCTTAATTCTGCAATCAAAAGATGGAGGCTGATTGAATGGATTAAGAAACAAACTCTGATATATCTTTTATTTGCAAGAAATACATCTTAGCTTTAAGATAGATACTGTCTTAGAGTAAATTGATGGACAAGAGTACTCTAATGGAATGGAACCAGGAAGGAAGCAGGCAGGTGTCACCATCCTAATATTTGACAGAAATAGGCTTCAAACTGAAACTGTTTGGGAGAGATGAAGACAGGCATCATCCTGAACAAAGGAATTATTAATTAAGAAGACATTAACAGACTAAACATATATGTACCAAATTCTGGTGCACCCAATTTTATAAAATTATACTACTGGACTAAAAGAAACAGATTATTACCAGTTATTTATAGTGGATGATTTCAATATTTCACTTTCTCCAATAGATAGGACATCATGACAAAAAATAAACAGACATCATACAGCAAATGGATTTAAGAGATATCTACAGAGTATTCTATCCAAACACCAAAGGATACATATTCTACTTGGCAGCAAATAGATGTTTCTCTAAAATAGAACACACATCCTGGGACAAGAAGCAAATCTTTACAAATTCAAAAGATTGAAATCTCTCTGGGATCCCATCTGAATACAAGGAAATAAAACGTAAAACTGAAAGAAAACAAGCCTCTAGTAAATATTCAAACTCATGGAGATCAGACAACTCATTACTGAATGATGACTGGGTCAAAGAAAAAAAATCCTGAAAATAAATGAAAATGAAGACATAACAAAACAAAGCTCTGGAACTCAGTGAAAGCAATCTTCTTACAAGGGAAATTTATAGTTCTTGGTGCCTACATTAATTATCAGAGCTATTTTTCATGGTGCCCATAGGAAGTTGGCTAAGCCAAAATGAAGCTGACTATCTCCTCAGCTACAAACTGTCAGAGACTCATTGAAGTTGATAATGAATACAAACTTCCTACTTTCTATGAGACATGCTTGGCCACAGAAGTAATTGCTGATGCTTGGAGTGAAGAGGATAAGGGTAATATAGTCCAAATCAATGCTAGAAATGACAAAAAAAGTTTTCCCATGAAGCATGGTAGGTTTTTGTATTACATTTATTCACTTATATCACAACCCAACAGCAGTTTCCCTTTCCTCCTCTCCTTCCATCCCCTCCCAACTGCCCTCTGCCCCCAGCCACTCCTCCTCTGTTTCTATTCAGAAAAAGGCAGGCCTCCCATGGGAATCAACAAAACATGGCTTTTCAAGTTGAGGTAGGACTAAGCTCCTTCCCTTGTGTTAAGTCTGGGCAAGGTTACCCAGTATGAGGAATAGGTTTGCAAATGCCAGCCAAATCATTAGTGACAAGCTCTGCTCCCACTGCTAGGAGTCCCACAAGTAGACCAAGCTACACAACTGTCACACATAAGTAGGGGCCTATGCAGGCTCCCTAGCTGTCAATGCAGACTCTGAGCTCCTCTGAGTCCAGGTTAGTTGTTTCTGTGGGATCCCTTGTGATGACCTTGATCCCCCTAGCTCATGCAATCCTTCTTCCCTTGCTTCAACAGGAATCCCTAAGCTCTACCCAGTGCTTGGCTATGGTCTCTGCATCTGTTTCCATCAGTTACCGGTTGAAGACTCTTTGATGACAATTAGTGTAGTCACCACTATGATTACAGGAGATGGCCAGATCAGGCTGCCTATCCACCATTGCAAGGAGTCTTAACTGGGGTCATCCTTGTAGATTCATTGGGGTAACCCTGAGATCAATTTTCTACCTGATCCCAAAATGTCTCCCATATCAAGACATCTCTTTCAGTACTTTTCCCCTCCATTCATCCCCCAACCTGATCCCTCATGCCCCTATCTCCACCTGCTCATAGTATACTAAGGAGAACTCTTTTATTTCCCCATTCCCAGGAAAATCTATGCACCCCGCCTTTGGGCCCTCCTTGTTAGCCACTCTGGGGCTGTGTACTGTAGCATGGTTATCCTTTACAGCTAATATCCACTTATGAATTGAGTATATTCCAGGTTTGTCTTTCTGAGTCTGGGTTACCTCACTCAGGATGATATTTTTTCTAGTTCCATCCTTTTGCCTTCAAATTTCCTGATGTCACTGTTTTTAACAACTGAGTAATACTCCATTGTGTAAATGCACCACATTTTCTTTATCCTTTCTTCAGGTGAAAGGCATCTAGGTTGTTTCCACATTGTCTAATGCAAATAAAGCTGCTAACCACATAGTTGATCAAGTGTCCTTTTGGCATGATTGAGCATCTTTTGGGTATATGCCCAAGAGGGGTATAGCTGGGGATTGAGGAAGATTGATGTTCAGTCTCCTGAGAAACTGCCATACTGATTTCCAAAGTGACTGTACAAGTTTGCATTCTCACCAGCAATAGTGTTCCCCTTGTCCCACATCCTCTCCAGCATAAGCTGCCATTTGTGTATATGATCTTATCCATTCTGACTGATGTAAGATTGAATCTCAAAGTTATTTTGATTTGCATTTCTCATGGCTAATGATGTCGAAAATTTCTCAAAGCATTGCTCTGCCATTTTAGATTCTTCTATTGATAGTTCTCTGGTTAGATCTGTACCCAATTTTTAAATTGGGTTATTTGGTGTTTTTTTTTTTTTTGATGATTTGTTCTTGAGTTCTTTATATATTTTGGAGATCAATCCTGTCAGATGTGGGGATGGTGAAGATCTTCTCTCATTCTGTAGGCTGCTGTTTTGTCCTATTGGCAGGTCCTTTGCCTTACAAAAGCTTTTCAGTTTCATGAGGTCTCATTAACTAATTGCTGATCTCGGTGTCTGTGCTGCTGATGTTCTCTTCAGAAAGTTATCTCCTCTTTCAATGCATTCAAGGCTATTTACTACTTCCTCTTCTACCAGGTTCAGTGTAACTGGGTTTATGTTAAGGTATTTGATCCACTTGGACTTGAGTTTTCTGAGTGGGAGTGAATCTAGGGTAGATGGGAGGTGGGGGTTGTTAGGAGGGGTGGAGGTGACACCATGGTCGGGATGTATCATATGAGAGAAGAATCAATTTTCAATAAAAATTTTAATTAATTAATTAAAAGAAAACTGTGTAGATTTGAGTGTCATTGACTTTGATATGAACTACTTAAAGAAGTAACTTGATACGTATATGGAGCTATCCAAGAGGATATATTAAGTAGGCAGAAAGGACATTTAAATTTGAAAGTCCCTGACAGTAGATCAGGGAGTTTACTAGAGGGTAAGGCAGGGATATGTACAGAGATTTGAAAAATTTAAGGAACCCATAGCTTTCTTTTTCCTTGACTCCAGAGAAAGAGTATATGTAAGAATAAAAGATGCAAAAACTGAGTAGTGTGTCATTCCAGGACTCAGTGATGTAGAAGAGAGAAGGCACTAGAAACTGGGGGCCAAATCTTCCAAAGAGCCATATACTATTCCACTTTGCTTTTTCTCACCTGTTGTTACAATTTGTTGTCCATTAGAATGCAATAGAATAAAAAAGGTAGATGTTTTTCATGACATTATTTCTTCAGACCTTCATTTTCTTCTACATACTTTGCTTGTTTATGCTGCTTAGAATATAATCTGAGATAAAGATCAAAACATAGATTACCATGTTTCATGTCAGCACAAACCCTCTGTAGACAATATATTTCTGTTATAAGGGTTTTTATTCAGAAGTGCTTGATTCCAATTATTGAGGGAATTATATTTGTTTGGTTATCCTGTCTCAAAGTATAGCCTTGCATGTAGGATATAAGATTAGACAAACACATTTACATCAATATGCTCTTTTCTGCTAATGACACCACTGTGAAACTTTGACACATTTTAGATAAGTCCCATTTGGATAGATTTGCCAGGAAGAGAAAATTACAAATTGCTCTGACTTTCAAAATAAGTGACAAGAAGAGCCTATGGTAAACTCTTCCATCACTCTTGTTTTACATCCTCTGTCATGTCTCCAGAAGTTAAGAGATGAGAAGAGTAGAGCTGAGTGCTTTTTGTTATTCTTGAGTTAGGTGTCTTAAAATGGCTTAGTGTGACAGGAGATTAACATGCCAAGCCAATCATGAGTTCGTGGATTTCCATTCACCTAAATACCTAAAGATATTAACACAGATTTGATGTACAGGCTGGGGATGGACTGTAGAATTTTCCCATCATTTGATGTCACTAAAACTTAGCCTGTTTTCTTTTTAAGAGGCAGTGAAGAGATTTTTATTAAAGGTGGGCTATTATAATGGGATTTTTGTAATAGAAAGGAGAGATTGTTCTTAATCCCTTAGTCATTTTTCTTAGTGAGGAATTTTTTTAAAATGTCTAAAAAGGGTACTCTATTTACTTCTGCTGTACTATTATCTGTTTATGTTGGAGGAATTTTTTTCATTTTCTTTATTCTTGGGATCAAATTTAGTGTGTGATGCATGCTAGGCAAGTACTCTATAATAGTACCTAGAAATATATTTTAGTGGTATAATTTTATTATGAGATGAATATGAGAGAAAGAACAAAATTGTATAAATCAACAAAACAATCAATTGTTACTAGCCACACAAGTAATAGGACAGCCCATCTTAGTACATGCAGGTTTAATTATCTGCTTTAGAGAATTTTTTGTTCATTGTCAATAAAGAAGGATGAAACATAAATTAAGAAAGCTGAAAATTTCCTTCTTGGTAATTTTATCCAGATTCATTAATATTCTGTGATTGTACTAGGGTTTGAGGCAGAGTGCTTTAAGCACCTGAAAATTCTCTGTAAATTTTTTTGCATTGTCTATTTTTTAAATTATAAATAAAAATAATTTTAGGGAAATGTTATATAGTATTTGTCCATGGGTCATAACTACAAAAAAAACTTTGGAAAATTCTACAATGAGAGTTATTTAAAATATGAAAATTTGTTTTTCTTTGTACAATAGGAATTGAAAATATGAATACTATGTGTGTATTTGAGATACAGTATGATGCAGATGCATTGAAGGTGCTTACGGCATGATTGAATGAAGGAATTATTTTAATTTGGATGTTATTTCTTGATTTTTAACTAGGAGTATGTGAAAGACATGGCTAAGCAAACTATGCTAGCATTCTCCTGCTATCTTCAAAGCAGCTAATTTTCACAGATTTATTAATAATATGAACTGTATAAACCGATTTCCTAGATCATATGTATGAATTACTGAAAGAGAGGTGAGCTTTGGGCATGGTCATTTATCCCTTAAATGACGAACAAAACCAACCAAACAAACAAACAAAAACCTTTATTGGAATCCTGACGCATAATTATCTGTCCCTGTTTTTAACCTTTCAGTCTTTCTTTCCTACAGGAACTCAATACCCCTACTTTAGCCACTGTGGCTTGACATTTTATAAAATATGTAACTCTTCTGAATATGCCTCCAAACTTCAACCATTGAAACAAGATTTGCAGGCTGGGCAGAAGAAACCTGGTGAGCCAATCAGAGATGTTCTGATTTCTAAGAGCTCTCAAGTTTTGTAACTGCAAAATGATCTTCCTCTTTCAGGTTTACAGCTCCCTCTGTTGGGAAAAGTTGGTCAAATCCAGAAAATGTGCAATGGTATTGCCATTGCTTAACCCATTCTGACATTGTGTCAAACCGAAGTTGTATGGATTTATATATATATAGGAACTGTCTCACAAATTTTCAAAACTTCTGCCTATAGAGTTCCAGAATTCTCAATTATTTTGCAAGGTCCTTAAGGCAGGAACATCAGAGTCCTGACAAATACACCACTAAAATTTCTCTTCACATATTCTTCCACAGGAATTAGAGTACTCTTGCAAATGAGACTACTGCAGACTTGTATGAATATCTCAGAGTTCTTGAGCTGTATCTGAATAACAAATAACATATTTTTTGATTCATCATTCATAATCATAAAATGCTTCTCTCTACAAATTGACATAATCAAAGATTAATTTGCTTTTAAGTTATGCAACAAATTTTGTAATAAATGCATTGATCCAGTTCAGAGCTTACACACACACACACACACACACACACACACACACACACATGCACGCATGCACACATGCATGCACTCACAGACTCAATGATGGAGCCTACAAGCAAAAGTCCTTGTATTCTATCCTTAGTACCAACAAAATGAATAAATCACTCAATAATGAACAATGTGCAGTTATAAAATAAGATGCTCATATTCTTAGACCAACTTGGGCCAAAGGAAACAATTTACCACTTTCTGCTTCTAAAGTACAGTAAGTCAAAAACTTAGTATCCAAATGGGCCTGTGAGGAGGGCTTTGAGTCCACTTGGCTAAAACATGAGAGTTATACATTGTTTCATAATTGAAGGTTGTAATGAAAAAGACAATATGTATTTAAACATTAGATATTTTTATTAAATAAGCACTGTATAGTTATATCATTACAATACCAAAGCTTCAATTTCAATATATAGTCTTCAATATATAGCCTACCTTCAAAATCCCAAATGTACCATATTTAGAAAAAGTTCATCTTCAGAAATAAGTCAGAATACATTACACACTCATTTCTGAGGTCTTGAGCTAAAAATATTCATTAGGTATCTGCTAAAGAACTTCTTCTAAAATCCTTTGAAATAAAAAGCATGTAGCCCATTTTTTCACTATTTAATTGGATCCCATTGATAATTTTTGTTAGTTTTATAACACTCAACAGTTTTCAATTAAATTTATGCTTATGTTCTATTTATCATACAGGCCCTTTCTTCAAAGAATACAATAAAATAGAGTCGAAAATTATAAAAATACAGTCTGTGGTATACAATATTTTTTCTAAAACAGATCTTAATTCATAGTTTGAGGCTTCATTCCCTCTGTTGTTTGAATAATTTTTCTAAGGTGATTCAAATTAAACTGGATTTTTCTCATAGAAATTGTACTTTCTCTTTATCGTTTGTATTCATCCCAGATTTGGATCAAAACTCCAAGGATTTGGTGTTATTGAGAAGACATGGCTGCTTTTTTGGTTCTTGGCAGATGTTCCTTCTAGCATCTGCTGCAATCCATAGATGATCTAGGTAACGACACATGCACATCACTACATCCTGCTAATACTGTCATACTTTGAGTGTCCCTTTCTTAACCACAGTATTTTCCATCTCATTGGCACCAGGAAAGATTTGATATCTTTTCCCTTCCTCCCTTGGGTTTCAGGAAATTACTAGAATTGTTTCAGGCTATCTGTCTTAGACACAACACCATAAAACACACCATTTCTATGCTATTGTTGCTTAACCACAGTAAGCACGAGAAAATAATTTCATTGTCACATGAAAAGTTAAAGTATTAGCCCATTGTTCTATCTGATGACAAATCTAAATAGATTTTCTTTTCCATTCAATTTGACCAAGGACATATTTTGCACAGATGAATGCTCAGAATCAGGTCTCAAAAGTACCAACTGATTTTCTTTCTCATTTCTTATATTCTCCCACTCTCTCCAGTTCAGAGAATTTCTTATTTCTTTTAGTAAGTGGTAAATTGCTTATGCATCATTATGTATTCTTCTTAATAAATTTTTTATGGCTTTGGCTTCTGATTGTTAATACATGGACATTTGGAAGTTATCTCTCTAACCTATTTCTCTTCCACTAGCCCCAAAATAGACTTCAAATTGTTGTTTTTCTTAACGTTTTCCTATAAACTTTGTGTCCTGAGGCAATGAATGTCAAGGACTATCTTGCCATGGAGGGAGCCTTAAGGCAAGTGGATATTCTAGGAAATTAAAAAGTATACTGTTGATACATCTAAATGTTATTGTAACAATAAAATTCCAAACAATACTGTAATTCAAGTATGGCCATAAGCCATAGGAATGTCAATTGGAGTACTAAAGAACCAAACGAAACATTTATAAATTGAGTCTTCATCTTCAACAGCTATTGCAACTACACAATTTCTCTTAAACCTTTTGCCTTTTAATAACATTGCCCTTCTCTGAGCACCTAAATGAGAAGAGACCCACTCTAGAGAATATGTTAAAAAAATCACTATCTTCCATGAGTCAACGCTTTGCTACTAGTTTATTACTGGGAAAAAAAATCAACTGAGCAGGAGATATATATTTCAAAATTCCAGTCAGCAAAAAAAAAAAAAAAAGCAATTTAGTTCCTCCTTATCTATGATCTCAGTTACATATGGTCAACTTTATTCAACAGGAATATCTTTTTTCTTTTTTTTTTTTGTTTTGTTTTTTTGAGACAGAATTTCTCTATGTAGTTTTGGTGCCTGTCTTGGATCTTGCTCTGTAGACCAGGCTGACCTTGAACTCATAGAGATCTACCTGGCTCTGCCTCCTGAGTGCTGGGATTAAAGGTGTGCACCACCGCTCCCCAGCTCAACATAATTTTCATTACAGTACACTGTTATAATTGTCTCTTGTATTATTGTAGCTGGAAGTTTTCCCGTGTCCTGCCCAGTCAACAGTTGCTCAGACCCAAATAAACATACAGAGGCTTATGTTAATTACGAACCATTTGGCCATTAACTCAGGCTTATTGCTGACTAGCTCTTAAGTTAATCCATAATTGTTATCTATTTTTAGTCATGTGGCTTGGTACCTTTTCTCAGTTCTGCCTTGTCATCTTGCTTTTTCTGTGTCTGGCTGGTGACTCCTAACTTAACCCTTCCTCTTCCCAGAATTCTCTTTTCTGCTTACCATGCCTATACTTCCTGCCTTGCTACTAACCAATCAATGTTTTATTAAACCAGTGTACAAAAGCATTTATCACACAGCATATTACCATATCAACAGTCATTCCTGTTAATCTCTTTCTGAATGGATAAATCAAATGATATCTTAGTTATGTCTATATAGGAAAACTGTGTATGTATACAAGGATGTATGTGGTTCACTGGTTTCAGAAATCCATAGAGACTCTTGGAATATATTCTTCTGAGAGTGATACTATAAATTTCTTTTACAGTTCCAGTTTTTTTTGTCTGAGACACAGGGAATTAGCAAATTACAATCAGATTTCTTTTAATATTTAAAATTTACTGCCTTCTTTTATTTTTGTTTTAACTTTAAATTCTTTTGGTTTGGTGTGTATTGTTTGCAAATTCTATACATGAATACAAAGTATTTTGATCAAATCTACTCTCCACTTCCTCCCATAATACCCCACCACTTAATGCACTGGGTTGATTTAGTACTAACAACATGTGTGTGCATGTGGGTTACCTACTGGAGCATGGTCAACCTACCAGAGATTGCATTCCTGACAAAAAATTGGCTCTCCCTCTGCCAGAAGCCATCAACTACTAATAGTTCCTTAGATCTGGATATAAATTCATAGGTGATAAAGGAGATCTCCATGAGTAAACTGGGGGCAAGGGAGGGCAATAGAGGGGAGGGGATGGGGGATGAGAACATGAGGGAATGTGATGGTTAAGCTGGAAAAGGGACAGAGTCGGAGAGCAATGGAAGAGATATCTTGATAGAAGTAGACATTATTGGGCTAGGGAGAAAACAGGTGCTAGGGAAATTCCCAGAAATCCACAGGGACAACCACAGATTAGACTACTTGTAATAATGGAGAGGGTGCCTAAACTAACCTACCCCAATAATCAGATTGCTGAATACCCTGTCACTATAAAACCTTTATCCAGTAACTGATGGAAGCAGATGAAGAAATCCACAGTCAAACACCAGGTTAAGCTCTGGGAGTCCAGCTGAAAGAGAGGGAAGAGTAATTGTATGAGCAGGGGAGGTCAAGATCATGATAGGGACATCTGCAGAGACAATAGAACCAAGCTCATAGTAATTCACAAATTTTAAACTAATAACTGTGGAGCTTGAATAGGATCTGACTTGGCCCTTTGCATACCAGAGACAGTTGTATGACTGGGTCTGTTTTGAGGGGCCCCTGGCAGTTGGATCAAGACTTATCCCTGGTGTATGAGCTGGATTTCTGGAGCCCATTGCCTACTGTGGGAGCCTTGCTAGGCCTTGAGGCAAGGGGAAGGTGCATGGTGCTCTCAGCTGAATGTATCAGGCTTTGCTGATTCCCTAAGGAAGCCTTGCCCTTTTGGAGGAGAGGATGAGAGGTGGATCAAGAAGGGAGGGTTGGG
Organism: Peromyscus leucopus; assembly: GCF_004664715.2. Taxonomy (NCBI): domain Eukaryota; kingdom Metazoa; phylum Chordata; class Mammalia; order Rodentia; family Cricetidae; genus Peromyscus; species Peromyscus leucopus. Next base: position 99,071,250 of record NC_051083.1, read on the forward strand.
GGGTAGCAGGAGGAAGGCTATGTGGGGGATCTGTGGTTAGTATGTAAAATAAATAAAAACATTTCTTAAATTAAAAAAAAGAGACTTCATAGGCTCCTCCCTGACTCCTGGTATAATTTGGTTGGTTAGATTCTGTAAAGGTCGTGGGCATGGACAAATAAAGAGCTGCTATTTGTTCTTATGTACCACATCTTGTAACCCTTGGAAAATATTCCTTTGCACTTGTCTTTTACAACCTCTGGATCTTATAATCCTTGCTTTAAAAAAAAAGCAAAACAAAACAAAACAAAAAACATACTTCCTCCTGTTGTGAATACTCACAGAAACATGCTTTCGCTTGATAATATATAAGGATGGCATGAACATTAGAAAAATCTTTTTTTATATTTTAGTACTAAGTGTCACAATAACTCATTGCCCACTACCTACAGGGGTCATGTTGCTTCATTATAGTGATACTACAACACCTATAGACACCTCACTCTTGGTCCTTCAATTACTATCACTATTGTTCCTCATTAACTTATTCTCAATAGGTAGGCAATACGGTATGCCATTAACTCTGCATCACTTACCCTCAGATGCTTCCTATGCTACACAGAGAAGAACAGTACCACATTTTTTAGTAATGACTTTCCCATGTTTTTCTAGTTGAAATTTACCAATAAAATAATTGCACATTACAGAAATCAGACAATGAGGAACAACCATTGCTCTCTTTCAGTAGGCAGATATGATCTGGAAAGGAACTTCCAGAATTGTGTGCATATATAGATAATTAGTTAGAGCCCACCCAATACCCTTGGCCTTCACAGCAGCTTTGGGTAACATTCTTGAAAATTACTCAGTTTGCTGCTATACATTGAAATAGGAATCTTTCTCAGTGTTTATTGAGGGTTTCTGTTGTTTGGAGATGAGCTTAGAACTAGGTGTCTCAGTGCAGAGGTCTACATTCATTGACCTCGCCTTCTCTGGCCTCTGGTCCCATTGTTCTTCTTCCAAAAGTGGAATAACTGTAAAAACTGACTTTGACTTTCAGAGATAAACATTTATCTATAAATGAGACATCATTCCTCCTTGCTTTGGGATTTTAATGAAATTTAACAAGATTTCTATTCTTGAAACAAAACTAAAGATCGTCAAAATTGGTGATTTTTTTATAAACTGATATCAATGATAGTTGTATGTATGTGTACTGGTAATATGGTATAAGGATAGAAGAGAGCAAGGTGTGGAAATATTTGTGTATTAACACAAAAATAGACTAATATACAGAGAACTCCATGTTCCCAGAAAATCTGAAACATTAACCTTTCTCATGTCATTGCCTTTGAAATGGGAATACCTTTAGTTGATTAGTAGAGTCAATGGGTTATGAGTTACTAACTCACTTTTTATTATTTTTCAATTGGAAATTATTTGAAGGAATCTGTGAATTGTACAATTACTAGTAAAAACAAACTTTTGTCAATATATGTGTCTAGACAATTATTTTACATAAAAATTAATTCCATATATTTGTGCTCCTTCACTGCTATCAGATAGAACTTTGCTTGTCAATTTGAAAAGAGAGTTTTGAAGACTTGAGTTCTAAGATCTTAAACTCTTCAGGATACAATTGACAAGTCAAGTGCATGAAAAAATGCCCACTTGCCCTCTGATAACCTTAAGTACTTTTCATGTTTCAAGGAATGCACTTGATCAAAATATACTTGAGAAGTTGCCAAACACTGTCAGATATTCACTTACGTAAGTTCGTTCCTGAAGACGCTACCAGTCTTAATGAGACATTCTTGCTATTACAAAAAATGCTGATATGAACATAGCTGAGCAAGTGCCCTTGTGGTATGATTGAGCATTCCTTGGGTATATGCCCAAGAGTAGTACAGCTGGATCTTGGGGGAGATTGATTCCCAAATTTCAAAGAAATCGCCATATTGATTTTCAACGTGGTTGTACAAGCTTTCATTCCCACCAGCAGTGGAAGAGAGTTCTCCTAACTCCACATCCTCTCCAGCATAAGCTGTCTTCAGTGTTTTTGATCTTAGCCATTCTGACAGGCGTAAGGTGGTATCTCAAAGTTGTTTTGACTTGCATTTCCCTGATGATTAGGGATGTTGAGCAATTCCTTAAATGTCTTTCAGCCATTTGAGCTTCAAAGATGACTAGACTACTACTCACAACTCCAGGGAGGCTACCTAGAAAACATGACCCTAAGAAAGACACAGGGATCACCCAATGACAGAGAAATGGATGAGATCTATATGAACAACCTGTATGTCAGTGGGGGTAATGAAGGGCAAGGTTCGAGGGAAAGAGAGCTTAGGGGAGCAGGAGATCCCAGCTGGATCAAGAACAGAGATGGAGAACCAGAAATAAGAGACCATGATAAATGAAGACCACATGAGAATAGGAAGAAGCAAAGGGCTAGAGAGGTCCACAGAAATCCACAAAGATACCTCCACAATAGACTACTGGCAATGGATGAGAGAAAGCCCGAACTGACCTACTCTGGTGATAGGATGGCCAAACACCCTAATTGTCATGCTAGAAATCTCATCCAGTGACTGAGGGAACCTGATGTAGAGAGATCCATGGCCAGGCCCCAGGTGGAGCTCCAGGAATCCAATTGGCGAGAAAGAGGAGGGTTTATATGAGCATGAATTGTTGAGACCAAGTATGGAAAAAGCACAGGGACAAATAGCCGAACGAATAGAAACACATGAACTATGAACCAATGGCTGAGGGGCTCCCAACTGGATCAGGCCCTCTGAATAGGTGAGACAATTGATTGGCTTGATCTGTTTGGGAGGCATCCAGGCAGTGAGACCAGGTCCTGTGCTCAGTGCATGAGTTGGATGTTTGAAACCTGGAGCTTGTACAGGAACACTTGGCTCAGCCTGGGGTGAGGGGACTGGACTTGCTTGGACTGAGTCTATCAGGTTGAACTCAATCCGCAGGGGATTCTTTGCCCTGGAGGAGATGGAAATGGGGGGTGGGCTGAGGGGAAGGGGAGGGGACGGGATGGGAGAGAACAAGGGAATCCGTGGCTGATATGTAAAATTAAATTATAAAATAAAAAAGAGACATTCTTACTATTTTGAAAACTACTTGTTACAAACATAGTGGATTTAGGAAGTAATTATGTAACCAATGGAAAGCTAACGTGGTCTTTATGCAGAACTACAAAACACTAGTGTCAAATTATCTTGTCTCAGTACTTTTGAACAAAAAATAAACGGTAACATTTAGCCTTGTGGAAATATCAAATAATCATAAAGTGATTATTTTATGCTTATTTTGTGCTTATTTGATGCATAGGATGAAATCCAGCTGTCAGAATCTGTGAAACACCTGCTGAATAATTTCTACAAAGACATGACATAATTTGTCATGGCCATTATGAAATCAAGAGCACAAATGAGCACAAATAACTATAAGCACCATCATTGAAAAAAATTACCAAGCGATAAACCTTTGAAATCCCTTCAGATACATGCAGAACAAAACTGAGCAAATTCACAATTTTGGCAATGCTAGTAGCAATTTCAGACTTCTAAATTACTTTTCCATTGGGCATATAAGTGCCATAGTTTCATATTTATGGAACTCTCAATAAATACTAAAGCATGAGTTTCAAAAGAAAGGTTGGAGATTAAATTATGTGTATCAAATGAACATTCAAAATAAGTTTTCCTGTAGATACTATTCTTTTTATCTTTCTAAAACCATTTTTTTTCAATTCTCAGACTTTCAGTATTCTGATGTTGATACTATAGCTGTGAAAATGAATAGCCTGAAAACATTCATTCTAAAAGTTCATTGACTTGCATCTCAAAGAAAACTCTGGGCTAAAAAGAAGAATTGGGCAATTATTAAACTTACTAGAATAAATACTGCTGAGGCCATAAGAGAGTACAGAAGGAGCTGGGGAGCTGGGTCAGTGGATAAGAGCACAGGACCTAAGTGAGAAACCACAGAACTTGTGTAAATAGCCAAGCTTGACTGCACTTGTTTTCAACTCCAGCATTGGGTATGGGCCAACAGAGACAAATGGATCCCAGGTGCCCACTGGTGAATCAGCTTGGCTGAAACAGGGAAAATATGGTTTACTAAGAGACATTGTCTTAAAGGCAGAAGGCAGAGAGTGATATGAAGACAGTGCAAATCTTCTTGTGGCCTCCATATGAGGACACACACATTTACACTCATACCATTCATATACACCAAAAAAGGAATAATATAAGAATCTCTTTTGTTTGTTTTTATTTTTTCATTTAATTACTTATATATTTGATATATCTCAACTTAGATTTAGTTTATACCAACTGGTATATGCTTATGTTACCAAAAATATAGATAAGTGTGCATATAAATACCAGGTCCATTTTTAAATAAATATAATTTCTTTTATTTCAGTTTCAAAACTCCATCACATGTTAGTCACCCAATGTTTTGATTACCAACCCAATATAAACAGAAAATCCATCCTTCATGGAATGAGGGATAAAATATCAAAAGACATCTTTAGATGATAATGTTCTTTTATACTAACAACATTAAAATAAACATAAGAAATTGCTATCAAGAATATTCAAGGAGCAAGGAGGTGGTAGCACATACCTTTAATCCCAGCACTTGGGTGGCAGAGGTAGGTGGATCTCTATGAATTCAAAGCCAGCCTGGTCTACAGAGCTAGTTCTAGGACAGCTAAACCTACACCAAGAAACCCTTTCTCAAAAAACAAAAACAGAAACAAAACCCAAAAATGAACAACAACAAAAAAACAAACCAAATAAAAAAAGAATATTCAAGGCAATCCATATTAACTATTTGTTTATACTCAACTTTTGAGACAAGTATTGCTTCTTAAAAGTCCAACAATGCTTACTGTGGGCGCCCACAGACACTCCATAGGGAAGCCTTATTCCATCTTGACTCAGGGTCAGAGAGGTCAAGTTTGCTTTGCACCACAAGGCTGCATAATAGAATGTTTTGGCCAAAGGCGTGGTTGCCAGGTGTCTTATGCTTTAAGGCCTAATTACAAGAATCTTTGCCATAAGACATGGTTACTAGGTGTTTTGAAAATTAAGGAAGGGTCTACACTTCTTTGTATTTTGTACCTTGGCTTTGAAAGGGGGAGGTCTTTTGCTGCTCCCCTTCGTGGTTTATAAAAAGCCTATTAGGAATAAACGCAAGGCAATTGTGATATTCACCCAGAGTCCTCTCAATGCTATTCTGTGTCTCTGTCTTTTTCTTTCACATTGTCTATGTCTGTATTTTTCATATCAATTATTTCTCCATCCTCACTCTTCCCTTCAAGGACTGTTCTACAGTTTTGGGCTGGACCTTGACAGCTTACTACTGTCAGAAGTTTGTATTTGTTCTGTTAATCCTTTGTAATGTGTATGGTGGTTTTTTCTGTATGTATGTCTGTGCACCATGAGCATTTCTTGTGCCCACAGAGCCCAGAAGAAATCATTAGAGCCCCTGCAATTTGAGTTCAGATGATTGTAGATGCCATTTGGGTGCTTGGAACCAGCATCCTTTACAAGAGTGGCAAATGTTCTGAGCCACTGAACCATTGCTCTAACCTCGCTTTATAACAATTAATGATCACACCAACTTGAGTAGAGCTCAGGGGATACCAGACAATTCAAGAGAATGGCTACGTGAAAAGTAATTATAAAGTACTTTTAATAGAAAAAACAAGTAAAACCTAACAAACAATCAAAATCAAAAAATAAAAAATAAAATCAAACAAAAACTACAGAAAAGTATTTGGCCAAATTAAATTTTTCAAAAAAGTAATTTATAGCCATATTGTTAGTTAGTCATAGGAATATGCATGAAGAAATTAGAATCCTCCTTCTCTACCTACAAAATGGGGGTGCTTATATTTTAAAATGGCAGTTTTAAGAAACACACAGAGACATTGTGATTTCCTGAGGGATAATGTGGCCACTCGTTTTCCTGTTTCTTTATCTTTCATTCACAAAGTCATGTGAAGGTAGACAAAATTACACAACTATAAATCACACTGATAATTATTTCTGTTTGCTTAGTGAGAACTAATGAGTGCATTTGCTCTAAATCAATGCTGCCAACTTGAGAATAAACAAGAGATTTAAAGACAAACATAATAACTCAGTGATTACACAAAGGAAAACGATGCTATTGCCATGGAAACCATTGGAGTGAACCCAAAGTGTCTTTTAAATACCATTTCTTTCTTATGTTGCTTATTTGTGTGTTTTTCAAATAACTCTTTAATTTGTGCAATAATTTAATTAACAAAAAACAAATGTTTTGAATATTTTGTGCCTTAAAATGTTTAGTAATCAATATCCTCTAAACAAAATCATTTGAAAAATGAACAGAAGGATAGCAACAAATTTAGAATATCAGACATGAACTATAATATTTTAAAACTTGATGATTCTTTACAGGCACACTAACCTGGAAAGATTAGAGAGTCTGGTACAACAAGTGAAATAGTTAATTTGATTTACAGGTACCAACCTATACAGTAATATTTATTCCTCTTATATAATAGCATTTTCTTCACTTTTTGAGGGGTAAAAGATCCTAGGATAGAAACCCAGGCCTTGTACATATGTGATAGTCATGCACTCTACCTCTACGTAAACATTAACTACTTCTTCCCATTGAATCCTTATCTGCTGTTTCCAAATAGAATGCACTGTTCTAATATAAGGAAATTGACCTAGATGTTTTCTATTATACCATTTATTTTGCTGATTAGCAATTTAAATGAATGTCTCATTTATTGACTCATTCCAACATTACAGTGTTAGCTGCTAAAACAACAATAGTTTCATTTCATTTTATTAAACAAAGCTAAGGTTCAGTGGTAACATACACAACTTAAACAGTTTTGACTGGAGGAATCTATGTTAAGAGATTTAAACTAAAACATTTTGTTTTTAAGATGTCCAAATTTGCTTTTATTGACCCATGGCTCAAACAAGCTCTTTTTATTTTTCCTTTTTTAAAATCATTTATTTTATTTTTTGATGGTAGTATTCAACATCTCTCATTGGACTTCAGACCCATTCAACAAGAGGGAAATCATGCTTGGTACTGGAAACCTAACCAGTTATCCAAGGCTAGTCAACTAATGGATCTTTCAAAAGATTCTACAACTGCTACTTTACTAAATCAGTACAATCCCGAACTGCATTTTTAATGTTTGTTTTTATACCCATGAATAAGTGAAGTCCTCACCCCACATCAATGAACTTCTCATTTTTTGGTCTAGTTTGCGAACTAAATCTATAAACAAACATACAAAAACACAAAGTTGCTTTCTTCTTTTTTACCTGCCATGTATGTCAAGGATGGTGTTTGTTTTTTTCATCATGCCAAAACAGACAGCCACCTAGACTTAGGATTTCTTAACTTTAGTTGCAAATATCATCAACCCCTATGTAAGAGAAGAAAGATCAATGTCAGTATTGACTCACTTACCATGTATGTCTCAAAACCTAATGTAATTGCAAAGTACCCTCTCCATTATTTCAAAAAGTAGAGAGAAAGGGCTTCAAAAAGAGCTCATGAATATTTATATAGGAACTGTATAAAACAGACATATACTTGTAAAGACAAATTTTGGAGCTATAAATTTATGACTGGAGAAGAGGGATTTAATACATTTCAAACATATGTTTTGAAATGTAATAAAAAGAAAGAAAAGGATGACTTTTCTTACCTGAGTACGAGGTCTGGTTTAAAACAAGAGAATGCTGACTTATTTACAATGGAACTAAAACTATAGACAAGGACAATAAATCATGCTTCTGGGATTCCTCTCTCCTAAGGATTTCAACTGCTTTTCAGTGGTTTACTCCATTAATCCTTACACCATCTATCCAGGTTCAGCAGGCAGTAAGCCTATCATCTCTACTCTATAAACAGAGAAATTGATCTGCTGAAAGATTAAGTGATTTGTTTGCAATAAGACAGTGGTCTAGAAACTCAATAAGGCAAAGAAAACCAATATGACTGAGAAGGCAGGAAGCAAGAGGTAGGAGACTTGGTATGCTAGCCAAACTATTGATTGTTTCCTTCTTTCTTTCTTAATTCCTTCCTTCCTTCCTTCCTTCATTCCTTCCTTCCTTCCTTTCTTTCTTTCTCTCTCCTCTCTCTCTCTCCTTCCTTCCTTCTTTCTTTTTTGTCTAAAATTTTAAGCAAATATAGAAAAGGATGTGTTATTTAATGGAGAAGCAAGAATTAAGAAGTAAGAAGCAAGAGCGTGATCTTAAAATTAAGAATGCTTAAAACTAAAGGAAAGTAATTCCCAGTGATAATGAACAGAAAGATAACATGAGACATTTTGCTGACACTAAACTGCAATTCAATTCTTATGCTTTACATGGGAAGCATCTTGGGAAATTACTTTGAAATATTCAGGAGGGTTTTACAATTCAGTCACCAAGTAAACAAATGCATCATAAAAAATCAAGAACCTTCGGGCTTATTAGGACCCAAACTTGAGTGTATCTTTGTGCCTTTTCTTTCATTTCCAATGATAATTAGTGGCATCATCATTTTCCTAGTAATCCCTGGTAAATACATCTTGATCTGTCTTAATCCATTTAAGATTTTATAACTAAAAAGTTGACTCAGCAATTTATAAAGAAATTTAATTCCTAAAAATACTGTATACTGATACATTAGTGTTGTATATAGTCAGAGCTCTTTTGATGGTGAAGGTTCTGCACAGTCCAAACAGCACAGAGAATCATACAGAAAAGGTTCATTACACTAAAGCCAATCCTTTCATAACTATTAATCTTTTAATTCACAAGACTGAAAGTTCATAAGCTAGACACCTCTCCACAAAGTCCTACTTCTCAAATAAAGTCACATATTACATAATTACAGGTATAATATCTGAGAAATGAATTGGTAAGTGATTTTAACATTGTGCAAATATAAAATATCTATATGCATTTAAGAATATAAATACATACCTAATAAAGAAATATTATACACATTTGTATATATCATAGTGTATATATCTGCATATGTGTTATATACAGACATGTGAGTATATATGATATATATATAAACATATACAGTATGATTTATGTATATTATATATTATATATTTTTATACATATATGATTGCTTCTAGACAACAAATATGTACATCTGTTATGCTAAATAAATAGGTAACTGTTAATATAGTGGCATTTGTCTATCAAAGCATCTATGCATATATAAATAGTTTCATTTATAACAGCATCACAGAAAATCTATAAGTAATGCATTATCCTGTCATGTAATGTTATATTACTAGGTAATATGGATTCTCCAACTATATTTTAATCATTAGGAATCATTTTTGCATATGTGGCCCAACACTGATTGAAATATCACTATGCAGTATATAACAATATCACTAACACACATCTTTAGGAAAGATTGGGAAGCTCAGTGATACTGACCCTGCCTAGCATGAGCAATATATTAGGTTAATAACCAGTACCACAAAATAATGATGATGATCATGTTGTTGATGATGATGATGATGATGATGATGATGATGATGATATTGGGAACTGATTGTTCAAATCATGAAATTTTAAGGGTAATGCATTCAAACCATAGTGAGAATCATAGCACTTTGAAATTAAAAAGTATATCATAGCAGTCATCTAGATTCATGATTTTTAATTACTTCTGCAAAAGGTAAGCCAGATACTTCTCAAACTACAGCTTCATTAAATTTCTACAATTCTTTGTAAATTCTGGATATTAGCCCTTTTCTAAAGTATAGCTGGTTGTATGAGCTGGCTTTTTGGAACGTAGGGTCTATGCTGGGACACTTTGCTCAGCCTAGGTGAAGGGAGGAGGGGACTGGACCTGCCTCAACTGAACCAGGCTGAGCTGAATTCCCAGGGGAGTCCTTGCCTTGAAGGAGGTCAGAATGGGGGTGGATTGGGGGAATGCAGGGGGCGGGAGGAGGGAGGACAAAGGAAAATGTAATCACAAAAGTTTCAGAAAAAAGGATGGACTTAGGATGTGTAATACTAAATGAGTTCACTCAATCTCAGAAAAAAGAAATCACTGTTCTCCCTCATATGCAGAATCCAGGCAATAATAAATACATGTATATGTACATATATGTACCTGTGTGTGTGTGTGTGTGTGTGTGTGTGTGTGTGTGTGTGTACTTGCAGGTAAAATATAACAAGTAGAAATAAGAATTTAAAGGGCTAAATATTAAGGAATGAGAAAGGATGTAGATAATGGACCCAGGTCATGAAAGTGGTTATAAAGATAATTGTTTCTAACTTCTCTGTCATGGATTTTTCACTTTTGGTGGTATATAAGTGCAAAAATCATATCTGATAGTGAAAGTATTTGTGTTGGCTAGGATTTTTTTTTATCAACTTGATACAATAAAAATATATCTGAGAGGAGGGCACCACAACTGAAAATGTCTTCATAAAACCAGACTATAGGCAAGCCTGTATGACATTTCTTTATCAGTGTCCATGTGGGAGGGGCCAGCCATTATGGGTGGTGCCATCCATGGGCTGGTGGTCCTGGGTGCTATTAAAAAGCAGGATGAACAAGCTATGGGGAACAAACTAGTAAGCATCCCTCCTTCACGGCCTGTGCATCAGTTTCTTCCTCCAGGTTCTTCCCTTGAGTTCCAGCCCTGACTTCCCTCAGTGATGGACTACAAGGAGAAAGCTGAAATGATACATTTCCTCTCTCTTTGATTTTGGTGTTTCATCAGAGTATTAAAACCGTAACTAAGACAAGTAGTAAAATCCTATTTGAAGCCTCAAAGCTTCTTTCCAAATGGCTACTCTAACCATATAGAAGTTTACTGAGTTGTGTAGTCTTTCAGTCTGATTATTTTTAGTTGTGATTTTTTTCATTTGCATGTTTTCTTTACAATAAACTTAATGAGGGACTGTTTCTCCAGGTAAGTGATTATGCTATGTTAGATCTTCTTTTTATAGGTTCATGATTCACATAAACACATTTAGTACTGTGAGATATTACCCTTTAAACTATTTCATTTTTTAAAACCATGATTTTCTAAAAAAATTTGTCTTTGAAAACATCTTGTACAAAGTGCTCATAGCTATATAACACCTTTAGAGAAGATTTGGGGACCCATTTATTTTATTTTACAGAATTTGAAGAAAGGAAGAAATATGTTCTCCAAATGGTTTCATACTAATTTTCAACATAGAAATCATATATAATAAGGTACATACTACAATATGGAAGTATTTTCTGAATACAATTTCTTTTTTCTGTTTACAATGTTTGCACATTGCCATTGTAGTTCTAAACTTGATAAGTTACAGAATCATTTGGAGAAGCTTTTTAAAAGTATTATTTCCTAGGATGCAGGTACATAAAGTCAGAATCCCTATTATGAAAACCAGTAGAATATCATTAGACACAGGTAATACTTGTAAGCATTGAAATATAGGGAATGAACATCTTTAAAGCATAATTTGGGGTATTTTTGCTTAAAAACATTGTTTAAATGATAAATTCCTTAACAAGATAATTAAATCTTATCTCTTCAAACTAGATACAATCTTTCAAATCACTGTAACATTCTAAAGTGATGTGTTATTTGTACACTGACCATATATAATCAGGCATCAAATTTTCCCCTAAAGGGTTGCTATTTACTATATTATTATGTATTTATTACCTATTATTAGAAAGTTCCTTGGTACTAAATCTTCTGACATGCCTCCTAATGGCAGGAATTAAGTAATTCTAAACTATTCCTGGAGGTCTTCCCTAGAAATGATGGACAATGCATACATACATGGACCAAAAACATAACCATATGTGAGGGGTCCTCTTTCACCACAACCATGCCATTGTTTGTTGTTTGTATTCTTGATGATAGCTAGTATGGCTTGGGGGAGATGGAATCTTAAAGTGGTTTTAATCTGCATTTCCTTGGTTGATAAGGATGTTGAACACTTTTTAAATTATTTCCTAGCAATTTGTATCTTTTCTTTTGAAACATTTCTGTTTAAGCCATATCCCATTTTTAGTTTGGTTGTTCTCTTGGTATTTGGTTTTTTGTTTTAGTTCTTTGTATATTCTAGAGACTAATACCATCCCAGATGTACAGGTGGCAAAATCTTTTCTCCAATTCTGTAATATGCCTCTTCACTTAATTAAGTTTTTTTTGCTATACAGAAATGTTTTACTTTCATGAGATCCTGTTTATCAATCATTGGTCTTATTTCATGTGTTACTGAAGTCCTATTTAGAAACATTCTTCCATGGCTTACATGTTAAATTTTAATCTTACTAGGCAGCTTCAGAATATCTAGCCTTATGATGAGATCCTAGATGCATTCAGAGTTGAGATTTATGCAAGATGAAAGATAAGTATGGAGTTTCATTCTTCTCCATATTGATATCCAAGTTTTCAAATACAATTTGTTGACAATGTTGTCCATTCTCCAATGTATATTTTTGGTGTCTTTATCAAAAATCAGGTAGCTGCAGTTGTGTGGACTTATAACTGGATTCCATATTCTATTGCATTGTTCTATAGAGTTCTATGTTTGTTTTCACAGACAAAATCTACTCTCAGCTTTAATCAAAAGACTCTTTTTTTCTTCATGCAGAGCCCCAGGGTTGCCCAAGATGCTGAGAATTAATGACAGTTGAGACTTGCATACAAACTCCTCTAAGGCTCAGGAGATATTGTTGAAAGTTGTAGAAAGTATGTAATAATAACTGGAAGACAGGGTGAATGAATAGTTGTGAAATACTATTACAATTGTTAGCAGCCATTGCAATCATGAAATTGAAGCAACTGCCGTTACCTGCCCTGGGTTCCAGACAAGATTGGCCCTGTCAACAATCAGTCACGCATGAGGAAAGTGTTCATGAGCCCTACCTATTTCTGTAGAACTACTGAATATTCATGAATTCTGGGAGATGTGTATTAACCTTCTTCAGTTATATATCTACTGCTGAACCCTCTTGGTTCCAATGGATACCTTCAAACCTCTTTTTATACAGATGGCCCTGGTTTAATTCAGTGGACTAAAAAGCATCACTAATGGAGCCAAAACATTCTACTTTACGCATAGTAGACCTAGCAGAGTTATCTGCTTTCCAATTCTATTTATGATGTTGAGAATACATGCACTACATAAAAGGCAAATAATGATATGGGAGGTGACACTTTTAGATGGGAGGTGACACTTTTATGCAAGTAAATATCATATCCATCTACTGAAAAGAGGAAGCAGCACAAAGAGAAGAGCATAGCAGTGTAAAGGAAAGATTGATGCTGCAGAGACTAACTTGAATTCCTTATTTTCTTACTGGAAAGCTTTATCTTATTGCAAAACTTCCTAAATGCATGGTATGAGAGTGGCCACCTTCTTCGTTTAAGGACAATCATTTTTAGTTCCATGCCCTCTTCTTTCAAACTGAAAAACATGTGATTTCAAGTATCAACATGTTATGGCTGGAGAATTTCTCTCCAGCTCCCACCAAGCCCCAGCAGTCTGACAGCCCACTTATAATATAAACACACAGATGCTTATGATACTTATATTATTTACAAACTGTATAACCGTGGCAGGCTTCTTGCTAACTGTTCTTATAGCTTAAATTAATCCATTTTCATAAATCTATACCTTGCCATGTGGCTCATGGCTTACCAGCATCTTCACACGCTGCTTGTTATGGTGGCGGCTGGCCGTGACTCCCTCCGCCTTCCTGTTTTCTCTGTTCTCTTCTCTGTTAGTCCTGCCTGTACTTCCTGCCTGGCCACTGGCCAATCAGTGTTTTATTTATTGACCAATCAGAGCAATTTGACATACAGACCATCCCACAGCAACATGGAGAATTCTGGAGTGTTCCAGTTTGAATTTACTTACAGGAGGAGAAAAATACCAGGATACTTATACATAGTTCTAAACTCTAGGTTTTGGCTTACCCCTTAGAAATAAATAAAATTTGGATCAATGTATTTCTGCCATCAAGACCTTTGTTAACTGAGCTCTAATTCATAGGCCTAGTTGACAGGATCAGAACAGGATTACTTGCAATGTGTTATATGAAGAAAGGGAATCTATTAAGCCAAATATGCAATATTAGGATGCTTACTCACTTGGTTTACTCACTCTGACCATTCATCTAGAAATAAGCTTTCAAAACATCAAGAAGAGAGATATTCTTAAAGAATATATGCCATCTCTCAGGATAACTTTAAAATTCATCTACTAAATACCCTAGGAATGTATTAACAACAATCTGCACCTTGGTATTGGTAACTTTGGCTATAAGCAGAACCTTCCATAGTTTTAGTAAAGGATTCTTGCAAATCCTTTTTTCTTTTTCTTTTTGCAAATATTCTTTGTTTATATCTCTGAGAAATGTCCTATGATTGATAGAAAACATACAAAGATGAGTAATGTTTGTTTATGGAGAATAAGGCAATGGAAGCTCTTCAATCAATATATCATCCTACCATATGAAAGATCCCAAAGAGGTAATATGAGACAGTTAAAAAGAGGTGCATTGTCTAAGGCGGGGGATTTGAAGTCAAAGTAAATCAAGAAAGATGAGCAGGAGGGAGCAGGAGAAAATGAAGAAAAATGATTATGGGATTTCAGAGACTGAGTGCACATAACATGAGCAACAGCTTAGCAGTTTGAAGCAGTATATCAAAATGTGGAGAAAAAAAGATTCTTGTTATTACTGACTATGAGCCATAACTAAAGGATGAATCAGGACCTCATATTGGAAGTTAAATGCTGTATCACAGGAGTATATACTCATATCAATAAACTCACCCTTATCCATCAGTATCTTCTGCCTTTGATCAGGTACCCTCATGGTTCTACATTCTTAAGCTTCTCTTAGCTTCTGCTAATATGTCTTGTCTATGTCCTGAAGATCCTCTGCTTTTTCATCTCATTAAAGATTCAGAACTTCCTCAGTGAAGTATGATAAATTGACCCTGGTTTTCAGTTCAGTGGCCAATGTGGGAGGGGAGAGTAGAACCCGATATAGGTGTAAGTTTTTTTACAAGGGTAAAAGGAGCTCTGTACAGATTGCAAGCAAATGGCGACTCATGGTCTCCGGCAGAGAGAAATGAGCTACTTAAGAAACTTAGCTACTGGGACTGGAGTGATAGTTCAGTGGATAGGAGTACTTACTGCTTTTGGTGGGGGTCTGAGTTCAATTCCCAGAATCCACATAATAGCTCAGAACTGCCTTTTATTTATTCCAGTTCCAGGGAATTATGAATCTACTTCTGACCTCTATTCCCACAAGGCAAGCACATGCTGCACTTACATACATGCAAGCTAAAACACTCATACGTGTAAAATAAGATAAATAAAACTTTATTTTTTTTTTATTTTGGTTTTTTGAGACAGGATTTCTCTGTGTAGCTTTGCACCTTTCCTGGAACTCACTTGGTAGCCCAGACTGGCCTCAAACTCACAGAGATCCACCTGCCTCTGCCTCCCAAGTGCTGGGATTAAAGGCATGCGCCACCACTGCCTGGCGATAAATACATCTTTAAATAATAAAAAAGAAAATTATCTACTTAAATAAAATCTTGGACTCCGTGCCTTGTAGTGAATCAGTACAAATAGTACCTATATACTAGTATTGGAATCCTAATCTTTCTAACTAGGACTTAGAACCTGCCAAGTGGGTAGTCCAAGGCTGAGCATTGACCCACTCATAACTTCTGTTATTCTTATAATGAAGCTTTGGGCATTAAAAATTAGCCTTTACTCCCCTTTAACTGCAGGAAATAGCATTTTGTTTATATGCTTTCATGACTTTCACACTAAATCTTCAATCTGGGATGCATTACTCTTATTTGCTTCTTGTAGTTTATTTCCCCTTAATGAACTCATGGCACTTAGCCATTTTATTCTATTGTCCTTAGCAGTAGCATTCTCCACAAACCTTTCAAAAGCCTTCCCACCTATCAGTATCTCACTGTACTTTACAACGTTTGAAGGTCCCAATAATATACATGCCACGATTTATGTGTTTTTCATCTACCCCCTAGAGATGAGTACTCTGCCAGTTAATCAACAGTACCAGCAGCTGCAAAATCCCTGTTTCCTTGTATTATTCCTGAAGCTATTCCTCTTAAGCAGAGTTGCCTGTGAAACAGATCCTGAGGAGGAAATATATCCATTTAGAAAGTCTATTAGAGAGTAATGTTGGGCTCAACACTGGGAGAGAGGTGAAACAACGAGGATTATATCAACAAGCTGTAAAGTAGTCTCCATGCAGGCCTTGCCTCTGCGGGTGTCAGAACTAGAGAGGAAACAGGTCTCTCTTAAATGGCATAGATATTTCAGAAAGTCGATCATTTAGGGGAAGAGGTAAATCATAAAGGAACTCCAGTTTTCAACTGTGTTAAGCAATAATAAGAAAAAACATGATACATCTTACCCACTGTTTTTTTTTTCAGAAACCTTACCAAATGAAGAACTTTTTCAGTTAATAATTATTACAGTGACCACATGGAAGTATGCTGGAAACTTCGGATGTACTCAGAGAGATGACAATCTGAGAATGAATGCCTTAGTTTTGAGAAATAGCACTGTCTGGCTAATGTTGTTTCTTGGGGGTTTCTTGTTCTTACTATTGGCCACAGATGTTCATTCATTGTGTATAAAAATAAAAGCCTGGTTTCAGCTATGCAACATAAAATGAAGATGGATACTTTGTTACTACAATTTGTCTGTCCATGGAATGAAAGATGAAGCAAATTCTCTGTCAACCTTTACTGCCTTTTGGTCAGCACAGAGACGACAATATGGAATAGCTGCATTCTTAAGAAGAAAATGACCCACTCATAACTTTATAAGTGGAATATTTTCTTTGTGTAGATGATCCTATTGGTACCATCTTAGAAGATCAAGATTCAAAATTTTACTTCATTAAACATACTGGGTAATATTCTATCCTTTTGGCAGGTGAGGTAAAATTTTTATTTCTTTTATTATGGACACTGGTCTTATTTCTGATTTCAGCTTTTCTTTACTCATCAGCCATTGCAGGATCTCAAGGAATCACATTATACATATTCAGGATAATGTTTGCATATGTACCTCTGTATGTGCTTTCAGAACCTAAAGAGAAATTAAGGGAAAACATACTGGAAATTAAATTTGAAATATATGTTGGGTTCTCTTACTGTGTGAACTTAAAGGAGAAATAGCATCAATCTAGGGTGATTTCTAAAGTCTCTTCAATTAGTGATGACATTTGCTCATTTGATAGCTGTTACAAGCAAATGAAATAAGCAAGACAGCCCTAATGAGGCCAGTTGACATTTGATAGTTGTGAATATTAAGGCATAGACTGTCAAAAAGCTTCCAAGGTCATAAAACTAAACTGAAATAAAGTTGGAAATAGAAATAAGATTTTCATTTTAAAATATCCACAAGGAATATGACAAAAATATTCTTGATCAGTAGAGAGAATGAAGTATATGAATGTTGCTTGAGCCATAAGACATAAAGGATAACAACAATCCTGAAGGATAGTGGGAATTGCCAAAAAGAGCAAGGCCACATATCCTTAGTAGGTTAAGTCCAGGAAGCTAGAGCAATTTTAAATAAACAAGTGAACAAATAAATTTGTATAAATGCTTCAATGTACCATATGACAAATGGTAAAAGCAAAAGAAGTATATTTTAACTCTTAACCTTTCATGTGATGTGCTTTAAAATTAATACCAAAATATGAAGGGCATATACCTTGCTCTCAAGTATCTTGACATTTACATAAAGCATATCATAACACACAAACACACACACACACACACACACAGAGAGAGAGAGAAGAGAGAGAGAGAGAGAGAGAGAGAGAGAGAGAGAGAAATCAAATATACAAATAGCAAATGTTGAATTTGGACCACATATTTGGCCTTTTGAACAGGACAATGATCCAAGAGATAGAGTCCCTTCATTCTTTAGCTGTTTCAAAAGAGAGCTAAAATCCACACTACTTTCTCAGCAATGTGTACATTGATAACCCTACAATATTTTTTTTCTTTTTTTAATAAGAAATTTTCTATTCCTTTTACAAACAAACCACAGATGCCTCTCCCCTCTCTCCTCCCATCCCCCAGCATTCCCCACCAACCCATTAACCATTTCCACCTCCTCCAAGGCAAGGCCTCCCATGGGGAGTCAGCAGAGCTTGGTATATTCAGTTGAGGCCCATCCAAGCCCCTCCCTCTGCACCAAGGCTGTGTAAGGTGTCCCACCATAGGCACTGGGCTCCAAAAAGCCTTTCTTATAAGTTTATTTTGCTTTTCTTTAATTGCTGAGATTATAATGTATTTACATTTATTCCTTCCTTTTCTCCATTCTAAACCTTTCCATATACTCTTCTTTGTTCTCTTTCAAATTCATGGCCCTTATTTTTATTAGTTGTTATTGCATGAATTTATATATATATAATTCCTAAATACAACTTGCTCAATCTGTATAATGTTACCTTTATGTGTTTTCAGGGCTGACAATTTGGTATTGGATGAACAAGCGATGTGATCTTCTGTGAGGGAGACAATTTCTAACACTCTCCATGTTCCTTCTTTGCCTATAGTTCTTTGTGTAGGGCTGGGCCCTCATGGGCTTCCCCCATCCACGTTAGCATGTCTATTGTTGTTGTCCTTGTTCATCACATGTTTACACAGTCATGCTGGTGAGACTTTATGGGTATAGCTTCTGAATTACTAGGAGACACAATTTCACAGCAAACTCCTTGATCTTCTGGCTTTTACAGTCTTACACCTCCCTCATCTTTACTGTTCTCCTTAGATGTGGGAGTGCTTTGCAATTGTATCATTGGGACTATGCTCCCTAACTCGGCATTTAGAGTGTTTGTAGTTTTCTGTAGTAGTCTCTGTCTGGAGCAAACTACTTTAGTTCTTAAGATCTGTCTGTCTCTGTCCTACTGTCTCTCCAAAAAGTGAGAAACTGGTGGGGACATAATTTATACTTCAGCAGTCACAAAAATCCAAACTATTAGCAAGGAAAATGCAGGATTTTCTTTAAGGCTTCAAACAAACCACTGAAACAAAATCATTTAGGACCTTGTTTCCATGATCTATAAGATTTGGAAGAGTTATATGATATTACAGTATCCTAAAGGACACTTCCAAAGTATAAAATGTTGTGCAAATGAAAAGGATTTCAAAATAATAATTACCATTATCATTTAAACTAAGCCTGTTGATGTGGTTCTAATACATTCTGTGCAATGACTGTCTGCACAAGGGCATTTTCTCATTTCTGTCCCTTCAACAATTGCTCTCTATAATAAACGAACCAGACTATATTGTGCACTGAAAAGAAAGCTGAGCTCAACTAAATTATTAGCAGTTCTTTTATTTTGTATTCAAGAAGCAATTACTCTTGAATTATGTGAGCCAGCCTCCTTCATATCCTGCATTTCAAAGAAGAAAATAAAATACCATTCAAATTCCGTAGATTCAAATCAACAGGACAAAATACCCTAAACCAAAATGATTTTAAAACTTTCCCTGAATGAATGTGTATACTTTCTGTAACAACATATACCTTACAATTTGTACATTATTTAAAATACAAATACTCAGACATGTTTTATATCATTATCTGTTTATTGTTACATTAGCAGTTTGCATTTTAAGCCTAATGGGTGAGTTTCTGATAATAGATAGGATTTGGTAGGAACCTTATACACAGTAAGGAAACAAATAACAATTTCTAAATGAGTGAAAAAAAAAACCTATGTTCGTCAAGTATTCAGAAATATAAAATACTAAGCAAAGTCAATTGACTAACTGGTTGCTATGGCAACATTTTTCTTCATTGGAAACACATCACAGCAAGGCAAGAGCAGATTTTACATAAGCAGGCAACAGGAACAGGGAGAGAAGCACTGTGATGCTTTCTTCATTTATTCCATCTTTGGAAATTGATTAATAGGTAGTTAGAAAAGGCTCTTTCAATTGCTCTGAAGTTTAGCAAAGAAAATGTCTTTCAGAAGAGAAGAGTATTTGACAAAAAGCCATTTTCTTATCTGAATTCTGCCATTAGTAATTCAGTGCAGGTCAGAGGAGAAAGTTCTGTGTCTGTTAGCAGTAAGGTTTTGAGTGTCTTCCTGAAGACTGTGGACAGACAAAAGAACAAAGATTTTCATTTTCATTTGAAACCCCCCATGGTAGAAAAGTAATACTGTTTTTCTTGCCTTGACTGTTTTGTAGTTCAATTTCATTTTTATATACATATTTCATGGTTGGCAAAAAGAAAATCCAAATATTGGCTTAATGGTGTTAAAAGATAAACTTGGGTACATTAAATTTTCAGAGGTTATTTGAGCAAATTATGATTCATGAGTCAGGCAGCTCCAGACCATATGTAATTTGGGACTTCACTAAAGAGATGCAAGAGAAAAACTTCTATAATGTATCTACAAAAACAAGACAAAATATTTCGCTGGGGCTTTATTTGGGCTTGAAATGGTACCCAATGCACTAAATCTGAAGGTGTGATGTCACTAAAGTAAGGTAATGGAATCTTTGGAGTTAAGATTTAGTAGCAGCTATTTAGGTCACTGTGAGTATGTTCATGGGGCCCTGATATCTTCTTTTCCATATATACTTCATTGCCATGCATTCCTTTCATGGTGAACTGTCATGCCAGAGGTCCCAAACCAGCATGGCTATGTTACCATGAACTGAAATGTCTAGACCATCAGCCATTATTTAAGTTACCTCAAATACCTTGTCACAGCCATGGAAAAGTGAATAATGCAACAGAAAGCACAATGTTGGAGAATAGTTGGTAGGTTTTGATCAGTAAAGTGTCTAAACATAGATTAGTTGGAGGTTATAAATTGTAAAGTTCACTGGGTCAGGTTTTGGTTCAGTTATTATGAATGTTGCGGCTGTCTTAGCCCAATCAGTTCTCGTTTAATTATTTTCTATTTTTCAAATTGAAAAGATATTTTTCATACACTATATTCTGATTCTGATTTCCCTTCTTCAAGTCCTCTGAGAACCCCTCTCCAATCAGATTCCACATTCTTGCTGTCTCTTGTTAGAATACAGGCATCAAAAAACTAGTACTAGAATAAGATAAAATGAAATGAAACAAAAACAAACCAAATAGAAGAAAACAAACAGAAGTAAAAAAAAAAGCCAAAGAAAAACCACAAGAGACATACATCGCCACAGAGACACTCAGAATGTTTAAGCAGAGCTATTTAATAACTCCAATTTAATGCCAGAATTTCACATGGATATTGCTTGGACATGTGAATTACTGGGATTCATAGTAGTAAGGTATAGCTGATTAACAGATGGGCACACTTTTTGCTCTGTTTTGTTTTTGGAATACAAGGTGGAGGAACAGAATATGGTTTCATCATCATTTACCATTTATGTAGCTATGCAAGTTTCTGAACATGGAATTCTACAAGTACCTCATAAAAATGGGAATGATATTAACTGGTACACATCTCATTAGTGGTTCTGAGAATTTTATATATTCTGTGCTTTAACTATACAATAATGTATAATGTAAACCAGCAATCTTCATTTCATGGGCATGATTATGAGACTCCCATATTTGCTTTTATGTTCTTGTCACTAACTTGAAATCCTTACTAATTTTTATGCAAAGCATTAATATTTTTATACTGCTCAGAACCCCATAAGCTATGAAGTTATTCTTCAATGTAAGACATAATTGGAGAGTAATACTCTTTTAAATATTTATTCCTTACTTTTAGATATGGCCCCATTTTGTGGCTCTGGCTGTTCTGCAACTTACCACATAGACCAGACTGCACTCAAAATCACAAACATCTACCTGCCTCTAACCATGGAGTCCTGAGGTGATGGAGTATATTCAACCACCCCACCAGAAAGCCACATTCTTTTAAGATAAAATATATTTGTAGACTGTAGCTAAGGACCTGGGTAATTTTCTTCTATTGTTTTTTTTTTAACTTTGTAATATATTAGAATAGAAGGGATGAATAAATTAAACACTATATGCAATTTTTAATAATTTACTTAAGTAATATCAAGGAAGTCATTTAAGTCAATTTTGATTTAAGGTTAAATATGAACGTCGAATTTAGTAAATAATTAAAATCTAAATGAAAGAAATAACTATGTGCATCAATATGTAGCTGATTATATTTGACCTTGCTTGGAGCATTTCCAATACTGTAGTACTGTGTACATTTGTGTGGCAGTAGTGAGGAAGGAGTGATATCAAGTTGCTTTTGCTTCTTTTTCTTTTTGCTGTTGCCAGACCCAGCATGAGGATGGGGGGTATGGAGGAATTTAAACTCCTAGACTAGCTGCTGTTTGTATAACTCTGATTATATGTTAAGATATTTTACTTTATAATATTTAAATGTCCTAAGGCATAATATATATTGCCTTTCTCCTGATCCTTTATTACAGCATGTTTTTGGCCTGGCAAAATATAAAGTAGATAATGTCTACATAGAGGGAAAGAATGGCAATTTAAATGTATTTTCTACATATAACCCTATATGTAATAGCTCCATGTGAGAATTTTTTTAAATGTCCTTTAATCTACCAAGTAAGCTACAGAAATCATTAAAGAAGGAATGAAGAGTGTGAGGGAATCAGGGAGACTTGCATTTTTGCTAGAAAATATGTAAATTACAATATTGACCTTATTTTCAATTGTTTTGCATGTTTGATTTTAGATATTAGTGACTACCTTGCACCGAGTCATTTGCTGATAAAGGTATAAGGAAGAAGTTTCTAATGTATTTACCTGAAAATCTCTGAGGATTAGCCTAAACATTTCTTTGAGAAAACTTTAAAAATTACTCCCATAATAAAAGATGAATTTTTAAGACAAGTAAATTAGAGAAGACATTGTAAACCTACATGGAAATTGGAATTTTGATATAAAAAATATAAAAAGTTATAATTAATAATAAAATTTTCTTTTTTTCTCTTTTTTTTTAGTTTTGATGACTGTCTTGGAAACTTTTAAAATAATTTTACACCAAGGAAAACTTTTTATTAAAGCATCAATTACCAGTAATTGAAAAATACACGAGAAAAGACAAACATACAAAGGCAGCATCATACAACTGATTTTTAAACTCAGTACTTTTGAAATAGGAAACAATGATCTCTACCCCTAAGTCTGTTTATTGCCACAAACTGACTTATAAGTTGGTCTACAACTGTTTTCAATCTTATGCTACTGAGTTTTTCAGCTTTATCTCATAACATTTTAGAAATATATTTCTCATAGTAGTAATTTAATACAATTAATGCTAGCAACTATAGGAAGCTTCCCCAAATTACAAGAAATCAATATAGTAGTTGCTGTGGATATAGGTACCATTTGGGGTTGTTTACACTAAGACTCACACATTTAAAGGACATATTAATAGGCAAACTGTGGGGATCAAGAGCAGGAAACTAAGACCAGACAATGTTATCTTTTATTCTGTCTTGCTAACAGAGAATCCATTGCTTCAGTTCTGCTGTTGGAGAAATAGTTCTGCCCAAAGCAGGTCACTCCATTTTGCATTTCCTTTTCTGAAAAATGACAGACTTTACTAATTTGCACAACCAAATAAACAATTATCTTTAAGCTACCCAAAACCTGAACTACTTAAAATAAGTTATTCTCTTAATTGGTGTAGCAGCTTTGCTTCTGGAAAAGCAGTAAAACCCACTTTGTTCCAAAATGAGAATGTTGACTCAGAGCCTTGCCTGTCTTCTATCAGAGTGAGTCATGAAGGTGAACCTTCATAAACTCTGTAATGTAATAAACACAAACACGACCTCATTTATCAACATACAATACTTAGCTAGAAAAACCAAAAGAACATACATGTAATGTAGAAAGGGGCTTGTATAAAATAAGTGGGTGTATGTCATATAAAGTCATATACAGTAATAAAAACTTGTATACAGATGATTCTGCTTTATAAAAGTCTGCTTAAACTATGAATAGATCATTGAGTTTTCCTTCCCTAACATAATGAATGCCCATTCACTACAAGCTGGTCCTAGTTTCTTATAAACCCCTCATTTCCTTGGATTTAGTTGCTGTACCCTCATTGTACTGCCATCAACTTCTAAGTTGGGCCTGCCCAGCCTGCCTGTAAAGCCTCTCTCAGAAATATACCAAGCACATTACACAGAGGCATCCCTTAGTGGAATTCTGCTCCTCAAGACAGGCTATGAAGGACCAGTATTTGGCCCTCCAATGTAAATACCTCTTATTTCACATTATCACAGAAACAGTGCTGTTCACTACTCTTTCCTTTCTGGGAACACAGTAGCTGTAAGAGTTTTGTTCAGTTGCAGAAACATTTCAATACTTATTAATTCCAAAGATCCGAACACCATGCAGTTGTGGCATTTTGGGAATAAGTACACTCAGGAGAGAAGCTGTGTTTAGGATGAAGTGAGTTGGATCATACTTCTATAGAAACTTGCCAGAAAGTATAGAATTATTGGAGAAATTGTGAAAAATTTCCGAGAAGATGTAAACTGTACTCCATAGTCGAGATGTTCCCAGTGGGTTAGGAGCCTTGCTCTACCCTGATCAGGAGTTTCAAAAGGCATTCCTTTCACTGCATGCAAAAACACATACATCCCCTTTGAAATTCAGTAGTCCAGTAAGCAGTAAAGCCTTTAGATGAACTCAGATTATGTATTATGTTCGTTAAGGTCCAAGCAACAGAAACACTGAAGAAGGGGATGCTGAGTAATACAACATGAAGCAAGCCAACTCCCAAAGAGTATGTCAGCCACATACCACGATTCATTACACCAGTATTTGGGTTCACCTCACTGTGGGCAACTCCAACATTCATGTTTGCGCTGCCGCCAGCTCCCAGCGGCCTGCAAATCGCCGGACCAGAATAATAAAATTTTCTTAACCCAGTAAAAACAGAGCATTGTGTGTGTGTGTGTGTGTGTGTGTGTGTGTGTGTGTGTGTGTGTGTTCTTTGCTGTTTCTCACTAAGAAAACATTCTAGTTATCTGAGCTAAAAAGAACCCCTCTTCATCTAAAAAAAATATGTGAAATCAACCATCCAGAATTATCTTCTACTGTATATTTGTATCTCTGCTCTAATCATTATGGGGACACGCCTTTGTTTCTATGGATTACACGTGTGGCAAAATAAGGTGAAGAATGACTTAATAGTTTGTATACCTCACTTGCAATGTCTGAACTATTTTGTTCTTGCCTGATTAATGAGAAATCTCAAATACAGATGGGTTCATACCATAAACAACCAAATACACACAAAATTCACTCTTGAATTGTTAAACCCAAAATGAAAGAAAAAACATGAATATGTTGCCTTTATTTTCATGTATTCTTTTTACTTACATGTCTGTTTTAATGTTGCTATGGATAGAATATAGAATGATTTCATAGCTTCATGTTTCAACTGCTTATTCCACAGAATGTGCATCTTGTTTGAAACTTTTGAGGTTTTAGGAAGTGAAGCCCAGCTGATTGATGTAAGTCACTAGTGTAAGTCTGAAAATTCAAACTATTTCTGGTTCTGGTCTAACAAAATATGAGAACTGGCCACATATGCCTACCATTGTGAAATCTTCCTTGCTTTTCCCAACATGAAAGACTGAAATCTCTCTGAAATAATGATACAAAATAGACCTTTTCTCCATTTAGTTGTATCTGTCAGTTGTTTTGGTACTGTGATGAGAAAAATAACTACTAAATGTGTTCATTTGTATCTATAGTAGTCCTACAATTAAAATATAGTGAAATAAATTCTTTGACAGAAACTATAGCATTCACAGCTATTCACAAATGTGATTAATGCATTTCATCAGATAAAATAATTTTTAAAAATAGAGCTGAGTGTGGTACACTTGTAATACCAGCACTCACTGGAGAGTAGAGGGTGAAACAGGAGCATCACCATGAGTTCAAAGCCCACTTGATCTTTATAGCAAGTTCCAGTCAGCCAGACCTACACAGTCGGACCCTTTTATTTTTAGGATGGTTGTATGGATTTGTGTGTGTATATATATATATATATATATATATATATATATATATATATATATATATATTTGTGTGTGTTATTATATGTATTCACATATATAATTAGTTAAATTTATTCATTTATTTTACATCCGGACAGCAGCTTCCCCTCTCTCCTCTTCTCCCATTCTCTCTCCCCACCTCCCCTCTGCTCCCCATTCACTCCTCCTCTGTTTCTGTTCAGAAAGGGGCAGCCCTCCCATTGGTGTCTGTTGCTGGATCATAATGGCTCCCTCTGGGGAGGGGGTGAGAAGGCACAGCATCAATGACAAAGACACAGGGAGTCAGTTGAAGGCAAACAGCAGACTTGTTTATTCAATAATGGAGAAGGACTTATATACCCTCCTCCCAGCACCCAAGCTGTGCCCCAATCTGGCGGCATTGAGTGGCTGTCCCTCATTGGCTGGGCACTATCAGGAACTCTGACAGTGACCATGAAATCTGACAGCACCTATTGCTATGCCCTCAGGATGAGTCCAGGTTGGCTCATAAGGAAGTACATTGTATGCATGACTTAGATACTGGTTTGAGCCAATTTCCTGGGCCCTGTGGGCCTGTCCTACTACAGGTGTCAACAGAGCATGGCATATCAAGTTGAGGTAGATCTAAGCTCCCCTGGTATTAAGGCTGGGTAAGGCAACCCAGCATGAGGAATATGTTCTTCTTAAAAAATAAACAGAAAAGAAAGTGAAATGCAAGCTGGTCTTTGAGACCTCTTTGTCTTATTTCCTCTTTTTGCCTTTTGTTTCCTCTGTGCTGGCTTCAGGAATTTTCTTGTAGAGATATTTTGCCTAGGATTGAATACTCTGAACAGCAATGCAGTTATAATTTTTATCATTGTAAACATGTGATTTTTGGATTTGAATGAGTTATCTAATACCTGTGGCTGAAACCTGATTATTTTGGGAACATAAAGAGAAAAGAAAATCAGATTTTTCCCAATAGATGATTGCCTTGTATGATTAAGCTAATATACTTCTACAAAGATGGCACATTATCATTAAGACTAACAAAGTATTTCTTTCTCATTTGAGAACATCATTCCCCAAAGCTGGTTTATGTTTTATTTCAAAACCAAAAAACTAAAAGAACTGAATCTCCCTAAAATACTTCTTATACAACACGATATGAGGGAGAATTACTTTCTATTGTTTCAATTTAGATATTTTTCTTTTCTCCATAAACACAATTTTTCTTAGGTTTTGGAACTGAGAAAGATTATAGCTCGAAGGTGTTACACAATTTAAAATTTCACTAACAGCTGCTCAAGAGTTTTAAAAGGAAGTTATGATATCAGATAACTAGTATTTCTCCCTCCCACTAATTACTTTGAAATAGTTACAATGAGTGTTTTGTTACTAACTTTTTTGCACCTTAGGCTTGCAACATTCTAAATATACTAAAGGTATCATCTTTCTGAGATTCACTTTTTTCCTTTGGAAACAAATCTGTCAAGCCATATTTTTCCATTTTAGAGGCACAGTATTCTCCCAGAATAGAAAAGCAGAGAAGGTTTTCTAATGCCCTTCCAATGTACTGGGATACCATTGGATCCTTCTCTGGCAATTACATATCTACTGTAAACACTGTTTTCTCCTTGTCTTTTCAAAATATGTGACTTCTGTCATTTATTCAAAATAGCCTCTTCAGACTGGTGGTAACACAGGACTGAATAAGTATAGAATTTTAGCATATAGAAAATGTTAGCATTGTATATGAATTGGGATTGATTATCCTACAAGTTATTTGAAAAACACAGCCTTTAGAGTCCTACTGTGACAAAATTGATTTTGATCACATATACTACAATGGATTAGTACGAATATGTTAATCCTTTAAGGAAATGTATTCATTCCTCAAAAGAAATGTTTTGGAGGCCCTAGGAAGTAGTGGTAACAATAAAAGTGTTGATTACTAGATTATAATTCACTTAAATCTCAATGTATTAAAAGAAACAAGCCTAGTGCAGTGAATTCGAGTTTCCTGGGAGGCTGAGGCAGGAGGACAATTTGAGCCAAGGAGTCTGAAGGCAGAATGCATAGTATACTTAAATTTCCAGCTCATATAACATACAAATAGCTGGGCTGGAGAAATAGCTCAGTGATTAAGAGCACTTGCACAGGACCTGGGTTTGATTCTTAGTACCTACATGACTACTCAGAACTGTTCCAGGGAATCTACACCCTCTCATGACCTTCACATGTACCAGAAATACATGTGGTACATATATATATATATATATATATATATATATATATATATATATACAGACAAAATACTCACAACATAAAAAAATAAATCTTTATAAAGGAAAGTATTGCCAGGTGGCAGTGGTGCACACCTTTAATCCCAGCACTCAAGAGACAGAGTCAGGTGGATCTCTATGAGTTTGAGGCCAGCCTGTTCTACAGAGCAAGATCCAGGACAGGCACCAAAACTACGCAAAGAAACCCTGTCTCAAAAAAAAACTAAATAAAAAAAATAATGTAATGTTTTTTATGACACAAAATCCAGGACATTACTTGAGAAACTCAGTTGAAAGAGCTACTAGGCTATTGATATATTAGACTGTTTAAAGTAACCATTTATTCATGTTATAAATATATATATATATATAAATATAAATCACTTATATGATTTTTTCAGATTAAAATTATGCTTCAGTTTCTCCAAAGTCAAATATTCACAGTGTAGCTTTAATTTGCAATATACAATTCAAATATTCTTCACTCATCTGACAGACATAAATTCATTCCAGAAAAAAAGAAATGCCATTTCTGAAGGAATTATATTTTCATTTATTTATATTAAGGCAAGATGAGCCCTACCCATTTCTGATGCCAGTGGGGAGACTAGATATGTTGCTTCCATAAGTACCTTCTAGGGAAACATCACAGGGTATATTAACTAGCTCCTCTGTTTTACCACATGAAGCAAGGTCTTGAACGTTCCACACTCTGCATCCTAGGAGATGATGGAAAATCTGACCAAATCTGTATCTAACTTCAGAGTGAAATGAAAGAATATGTAGGTAGAACTGAGGTTAGCTTAAGCTACTCAAAGTATTTTACCTCTGCATTTCCTAAGACTATAGCAGGAGGGAATAGTTCCTTGTTATTTCCTAACTTGCATGAAATGTCTTGAATGGGGTTTTATCTCATTTGGGGAAAGTGAAGTAAATAATTATTTTTCCCCACAGACCAAGTCTTAACTTTTATTACTTTAAAAACCTGCATATTTATTTTGCTTTCTGACTCTGTGCTTGTGCCTTCAACACTTTCACAACAATTTTCTCCTCCTCAATAGGGAAAGCCTGCTTGATCCTATCAGACAGTTGGCACACATGGAATCACCATAGGCCCTGCTGACATGCTTCTTTGCTGTAAACAATCTCTTTTTTTTTTTTAAAGTGGCTCTTTTAATTATTTTTTAATTGGCCTCCCAAACAGTTCAAGCTAATCAACTGTCTCACTTATCCAGAGGGCCTGATCCAGTTGGGGGCTCCCATTAGTTCATAGTTCATGTGTTTCCACTAGTTTGGCTATTTGTCCCTGTGCTTTTTCCAGTCATGGTCTCAACATCTCTCGTTCATACAATCTCTTCTCTTTCTCACTGATTGAACTCCTGGAACTCCACCTAGGGCCTGGCTGTGGATCTCTGCATCTGCTTCCATCAGTCATTGGATGAGAGTTCTACCGATATATCACCCTTTACAATAGCCAAAAATGATATAAAATACATTGGGGGTAATTCTAACTAAGTGAAGGACCTGTATGACAAGAAATTTAAGTCCCTGAAAAAAGAAATTGAAGAAGATGTAAACAATCTCTTAAGGACTTTCCGTCTCATAGCACAATATTCTCGATGTCTGCTTGGGTATACACTGCATGAGGATTTAGGTGCTTTCTCAGCCTGCTTGGTATAAAAGTAAACAATCCTGTTGCCAGGGGTTTGAGAAAGACTAGTTTTCTTAGAGGCTGTATTATGGGAAAGCCTGCGATGGTTCCCTCATAAATAATTCTTTTACATTGTCAACTTCCTACAAAATGTGGGAAATACATAATCTTTTTATTCCTTTTGCTGTGAATGGCGTGTGTTTGTGTGTGTGTGTGTGTGTGTGTGTGTGTGTGTGTGTGTGTTTAGTTATCTTTTCCATGGCTGAAAAAGATACAGACAGTGTATGCTAAAGATAATCAAGTATTCCAGTTGCTGACAATTACTTAAGAAAAGCTCATATAATCTTCCACAAAATTTATTTTAACAACTGTTTGAAAATTATTCCTAGAAATGTGTTCTTGATAAAAGAATGAAATCACTATAGTAACAAAATGTCTTATCAACATTCCAGAGCTTTGTTTTAGTGGATGCATTTCTAGTCCATCACCTTAACCACTCCAGAACTTGTGGAAGTATTTCTAAATATGACAATAGCAGGATAACCACCAATGATGTGAGAAATTAACCAGGCTACCTTTGAGTTAAATTGAGAAACAGAAAACATCGATAGTGTCCGAAGCCACAAGCATAATCCTTTGCTCAAACTTGGAATTGGACACATTTTAATACCCAGTTTTGTCTTGCTTTATAAATACTTAAGGTGGCTAAAATGCTCATATGCCAATAGTAAATGGCTCTTTGCAGGAACATTAAATAGGAACAAAGGTTTATTTATAGCCTATATAAAATCCAACCTTTGATGACAATTTTCTCCATTAATTTAGTTTGACTGTGTAGCAACCTTTTTAATGGCAATGAAATGAAGATTCTACAGCACCAGGTCATGTGTCATTCATATCAGCAAATTCTCCCTGAGAAGAGTGAGGTGCAAAATCTTGCAGACCCTTGTAGTCTTAAGGCTTTAGCATCCCGTGGCCATGTCTACAAGTAGACAACCCTAGAAAGTCAGTCAACTAGGCTTTCTTTCAATAAACTGAGTTTCTAATTTTCTCCCTGTTCTACTTGCCTCTGTTCTCATTGTTTCTTGGCTTTGATACAGTCTTCCGTCTTTTTTAATAACTTGTTTTTGTGTGATCCCTGGCACTTGGCTGCTTGTTTGCTCTTTCTTACATCACTTTCTTGTCTTCTGACTTTTAGACATGATCTATGGCTGCGATATTCTTCTCATTTGTTCTTCCTCTCCTTTCTATACTTTCTGTTGGCACTTTTTGAGCTGACTCATAGGCTTTTTCTCTTATTTGTGTCAATGACCTTGCTTTGTTATTGAAGAAGGTGTTATCTGGGGACTGTGTTATATGATGCTGGGCAGTACTGACAAGCTACAGTCTGCACACATGATTACCACTTTCTGCTCATTTTCCATCGCTTAGGGTAATTTTAAATTGTGTCATATCTTACCATTCAATAGTCTTTTGAAATGCAAGAGCTTTAAACCTATAAATTACTGAATTACTTTCATGGAGCTTACCTATTGAAGTACATAAACAAGTTTTTAATTAACTTTTGTTACTTATCTTCTTTTCTGAAGAAACACATTTACCTTTCCTTATTATGCATTCCCAAGGGCAGACAGGAAATATACTGGGTAAGGCTTAAACTATATGCAATAAAACCGTGAAAGCTGACCTATCTTCATCCTGGTACTGCAACTTTCAGAAACTTCCCCCTCATCTGATGCTCTGTCTATACAATTTAGATTATGCGTTGTTATTTACCTGTCATTTCAATATGTCAGGGGTATTTCTTCCCATGCAGGATCTGAGCTCTATATTGCTTGAATGTTTCTGACATACAGCATACAACTCTACAGATGGCAGGTGCTACATTTATTGACTGATAAAAGACAGTGGGTTCTGGATATAAAAATAAGTTTGGGATGTCACTTAGAGAAGTCATTCATTCAGAGAAATATACATTCATCTCAGAGAAGTTAAATAGATCTGCATAAATTCTCCACTTGGATTTTCTTTTCTTAGAACTATAAAATGAGGTG
The DNA here is from genome assembly GCF_004664715.2 of Peromyscus leucopus. Lineage (NCBI taxonomy): Eukaryota > Metazoa > Chordata > Mammalia > Rodentia > Cricetidae > Peromyscus > Peromyscus leucopus. Next base: position 99,103,320 of record NC_051083.1, read on the forward strand.
CTTCAGCAAAGAATGAATTGTGACAAAAATGTTTTTTTCCAAAAATAAAATCTTGTGCCTTTATGAATAGAGTTTGACAAGCTCATGAAATATTTATGCTAATTCATGTACTTGAAGAGTATGTCACATGTGCTTGGTTCTTACACCAGAATGTCTCAGATTTAATCCCAAATCATTGCGCATTTATGCTTTCACTTGATGTTTTTCCCTGTCTTGTCAACAGTCCATTAGTGTAAGATACACTTTGACAGTTTAGATAAAAACCCTCTTGCGTTTTCTTCTGCTCTGAAATAACTAACTAGTCAAGGGTGTCCATGGAGCGGAGCTGTTGCAAACACATATTCATTTTGACCGTTAGATTTCTGCTTTGTCTTTGTATTTCATGCTAAAGCAACAGAGGGCTCAATGTGTGAAAGATTTTCACATTTAATATAGTATTATATTCAAAATTTGTCATGTAGGATTTATTATGTCTCCAGTTGGTATCCCATTTTTCCATTTAAGATGAGACAGTATATTCTGAATATGTATCAGTTTGTGATAAAAAAAATCAGGGTTCAATAGTTTCTAGAGAAAGATAACCAATTGTAATAGGTGAAGAAAAGATATTTGAACAAACCCTATGACATGAGAAGTGTGGTGGTATTGTGTTCCCCAAAATATTGTGTACCCTAATAAACTTATCTGGGGTCAGAAAACAGAAAATCCACTAGATACTTAGAATAGTCAGTGGTAGCACATGCCTTTAATACTAGCATTCCAGAGGCAGAAATCCATGTGTTCAAGGATACAGCCAAACATGGTGACTCACGCCTTTAATCCCAGAAGGCAAGTCTTTAATCCCAGGGAGTGGTGGTAGAAAGCAGAAGGGTATATAAGGCGTGTGGACCAGAAACTAGAAGCATTTGGCCTGGTTAAACATTTGGCTGGTTAAGCTTTCAGGCTTCTAGCAGCATTTCAGCTGAGACCCACTCTAGATGAGGACTCAGAGTCCTCCAGTCTGAGGAAACAAGACCAGCTGAGGATCCGGCAAGGTGAGATAGCTGTGGCTTGTTCTGGTTCTCTGATCTTCCAGTTCACCCCAATACCTGGCTCAGGTTTGATTTTATTAATAAGAAGAACTTTTAAGATTCATGCTACAGAGGAGCAATGATTAAAGAATTCTATCAAAACACTTAGGAACATCTGGGCCAGCAAGATGGTTCAGCAGACCAAAGCCTCCCTGTCATGCATAATAACATGAATTTGAAAACCAGGGCCCACATGTTGGAATGGGAAAACAAACTCCTGAAAGCTGTCCACTGACCTCTACATGTATGCTGTAATGCCTCTGCATGCCCCCCCCAATAAATAAATGTGTAAGTTTTAGCTTTTAAATAATGCTGAGACCAGGAGGCCAGAGAGATGGCTCTGTGGGTAAGGCACTTGTTGCCCAATAATGAATGACAGATTATCTGTATTTGATCCCTCAAAACACATGCAACCTGGGTGGAAAGAGACTCCATAAAGTTATATTTTGACTTCTACAAGCATATTCTGACACACATGCCCACATACACACATCATGCACACAAATAATAAAAGCAACTGTCACAAAATTGGTTTAAAAAGTCAATTTAAAAATGCTAAGTATGGACTTTGGAGACAGACCAATACTTGTAAAAGAGCCTTTCAGTTTATTTCTTGTAAAATCTTAAGCATGTCAGCTAGGACTGATCACATAATCTTATAATCCCAGCTATCTGAGAAGCTAAAGTGGTAGAATGGCAAATTCAAACCCTGCTCAGGCTACAGGATAAGTTTAAAATCAACCTATGCCAAACCCACAAAATATTATCTCAAAATAAAATGGAAAACATGTCTGGAATACAATGCAGGGATAGAGTATTTGCCTACCCTTTGTGAAACGCTATGCTCAATCCCTGGTACTGAAAGAAGCGAAAACATGTTTTCTTCCTTTCTCTTGAATTGCTGTCTCTTTATCTCCAAAATACAAGATAATAATATATATTCCAAGCTTAAGTATTAACTAAGTCTACAGCAAGTACTCATAATTGATTGTTTTCCTATCTACTGTTTTTATTTCTCTACAAAATCTAAAAATCATTAATTATATATTCATCTAATTATTAAAATGTCAGCACTAAATACAATGCCTCTTAAATGCGCAATGTCCTTCAGAAGGGAACTATGTTAAACAACTATACCTTAACAATTTTGGTAGTATTTCATGGGTCTCTGAAGGGTAGAATCATATTTCTGGGGTTATAAAGAAATTACAGGGAAGTTTGGGTGTGGCAATTGTTCTCAGAGGTGAATAAAACCAAGCAGGATATTTCAGCTATGGGACACTGTCAATATACTCAGGGTGCAATATGACTAACAGCAGACAAACAAGAGTTCAGCAAGTAAGAGATAAAAATGGAGTTATTCATAAATATTCTCAGGATGAAGAAGCACAGGTAAAATTCAATGCCTTCAGCGTCAGATTTTTACTATTCAGTTAGATGATTAAAATAATAAAACTCATTAACTGCAAACCTATTTCCTAGCATTTCACAAATGTTAACGCACACACTGCTCATAATAATTCTCAGAGGTAGGAGATGCTGTCATCTTCACTTCACACATGAGCAAACAAGGCACAGCACATTTTGTTATTTGCCAAAACATGGAGCGAGTAAGTGGAGATGCTAGCAGGAAACTCAAGGAAGATGAGCTTCAGAGTGCATGTGTTTAAAGAAGGAATAGCAGCCAGCCTCGTTACACTCAAAAGGTGATTTAAATTCTTTGATGCTGAATTTTTGAGAGATAAACAGTTTATTAGGAAGCCCGACAAGCTGAGAAAAAATACCCAAGTTGCAGCGAGAGTTCTGTTAGCTGCAAGGACCTAGGGCTGATTTTTTTCTGGTGTTTGGACTTCATTTTCCGCATTTTTCAATGGATGGATTTGAACTGAATAGGTTTCCTACCTCTTTCAGATCTAGTTCTAGAAAACATTATAGCAACTGATTGTTTTTAAAATTATTCACAATTTTATTATGTATTTACTTTGTAAATGCTTCATGCAATTTGGATAACAATTCATCCCAATCCTCTCTCTTAGCAGCTACAGAATTATAGTGGGAGTTGAAACTTTTTTGAGCTTTGGAATATATAATTACAGTAGACACATGCTGTTGATCTTGATTACCATAGAAACACATGGAAGTTTCTCTCAGAGCCCTCTTAATTTCTCAATCTTTTCCAAGCTTATTCAATGAAAGAAAGCATCACAGTATTTTAATTTATTTTTATTTTTGGTTGGTCCATTTGCCAAGAACTGTTGCCAACCATAATAGGCAACATGGAGTAAATCCTCTGCACCCCAGAAAGGAAACTATGAATGGCCTGCCACACATTTAATTACATACATTTTTTTCTCTATCAGGCGCTTAACTTAAATGGGATTTGGGGCATCATAAATTTCATGAAATAGCAGTAATTTCATTTTCATTTCCATTCTCTTGGCAGTGTTATTTGTTTATTTGTTGGTAGGTTGGGTGGTTTTGCTTTTGATTTTTGCTTTGTCTGCTTGGCCTGAAAAAGTTATGGCTCTGTTTATACTGATAGAGGGTTATGGATATTTGATTGAACTGCTGAACTAACACAGCCACATTTCCATTTGACACAGACATATAACTCTCCTTGTTTATCAGCTCCTGTGACCAGATTTGACCTTCTGCTTTCAAAAACCAGTTCTTAAAAATGTGGCTGTAAAGTGTCCTCAAGTTCACTCTCCAGAATACTGAGTAAAAGAAAAAAAGCCATAAATCAAAGACCTCTGGAAATGACTATATTTTCTTTGTTTTACCTCTTTTGAAGCACTTATGGGATGTTACTCTGAATTCGTGTATGTGTGTGTGTGTGTGTGTGTGTGTGTGTGTGTGTGTGTGTACTCTCTTTGCTAAATTAACTCCTTTGTGGCTAGGAATTATACCCTTTAGTGAATATCTTTATGGTGCCTAGTGTAAAATTGAACACAAAGTAAATGCCCAGTGCATAAAAGCTGAATAAATAATTATTGTCATTTTGGGGAAGCTGTTCATGAAAATCCCTTATTTGAAGGGATTTTTAAAACAAAATGGATTTTCATGACATTCATTTTCTGAAAAATTGAAGAATACTACACAGTATAAAATACTAACCCTAACCTCAGCATTAGGTTTTAATATATTTTGGACAGAATTTATCTCCCTGTTGTTATCCTAATGGTGGCTGTTTTATGAAAATATATTACATATAAAAGAAATGCTGACCTCATAGTATATGGTATATTGGCAATTGCTTGTACATTGTCTCCTTGTTTCCAATTATTCTCATTATGAATGAGGGAGCAAGGGAAATTTCCAAGTTTCCAGACAGCCAATCATATCTTCAACCTAGGCAAATGCCAAAATTGAAACTAAGACTAAGGAAATAAAATGGGAGAAACTTTTCTTCCATCTAATATAATGTAGAATTGTAACAACAGCACAACCTGTCTTTCCATCTATGAAGTCTCATTGATGGGCACAATAAAACTAAATATAATTTTGAAGTTTCACAACAATGCAATCTCTCACAGTGCTGTGGGTGGAAGTTTTTTTTTCATAATGCCATTTGATGTCCCATAATGTTTTATACCTGAGATTATTTGTTGAGTCAAATTACATCCATTTAAAATTAAGTGTTTTACCTTCAGCCCCTACACTTTCAACTATGATGTTATTTCAAGGTTGACTCTTCATAGAGGCAATGAAATTAAAAAGAAATCATTGGAGTAGGCCCAAGTCCATATGAGTGATATTTATGAAAAGAGGAAAAAATGACCCTAAAACAAACATGTATCAAAGGAAGACTATGTGAAGGAACTTAAAGAAAAGATAGCTATCTTCCTGTCAAGGAGGGGAATCTGCAACAGATTCTTTACTCCTGGCCTCTCAAAGAAGGAACCCTGAGCATACTTTTGTTTCTACTTCTAGTTGCCATAAGTGTGAGATAAGTTTATGACAGTTAGGCCACTCAGTCAGTGGGACTTTGCTAAGGCAAATTCAAACTATTATACTACAGAAAATCAGAATGTGGGTCTACATGCAAAAGAATGAAAAACAAGGCCCATCTTTTATGACTTATAATAGTGAACTCAAAATGGATTACAGGTCTCCATCACCTAGGGACTTGGCCTCTTGGTACAGACCCAGGGCTCAGGGTTCTTCATAGTTCTTTCCTGATGCCCCTTTCAGGCATATCTTGTAGCCCATCTCCATTCCTTAGTGACTCCCTGCTGTCCCATAGAACAGCTCTCTACCAGGGACCCTCAGTCCAGGCACATAGCTGGGGCTCAAGCAAATAACACTTTCCCCCTCCCCATTCTTCATTCATGTCTCTCCAGACTTACTCTTAAATTTGCTGCCAAGCCTCTGCTTCAGACCCTCTTCGCACTCCATCTCTATTATCTTGAGATTGGCTACTTGGTGTAGACCTAGAGTTCAGGATCACTCTAGTTAGTCGTTTTGCTGCTGCTTTCAGCACATACATTAATTACATTGTGACTCCTCAGAGACTCTCAGAATCACTCTTTACCAGAGACCCAGAAGCCATCACACTTGGCCAGAACACAGAGTGGGCAACAGCAACCAAAGAACAAGATACCTACCCAACAAGGCAAGATCAGATATTTACACCAAAAATCATTTCAAACATTAAAATTCTAGATGCCTACCTAGATCCCAAAGCAAAAAACACATGAGAAAGCAAGATGGTATGTTTCCTCCTAAAGCCAGAACACCTATTGTAATAGGACCTAAGAAAAGGAATTTACTGAAGCACAAGACAATGGCTTCAAAATAGCAATTATGGATCTGCTCAAGGACCTTAAAGAGGAATACCTGCTTTAATGAAGATAATGAAAGTACAAACAGTTGAGTGAAAAATAAAATCAATTCAAGACATGATAGTAGAATTTAAAAATGAAATGGAACCATTAAAACAATATAAAAAGAAATATAACTGGAAATGAAAAACATAGGAAGTCAAAAGAAAACCTCAGTGGTAAGTCTCAGATACAGATTAAATGACAAGGAAGAAATAATTTTGGGTTTTGAAGATAAGATAGAAGATATGTGTACAAATTATAATGCATTAGTCATTAACTCTAAGTCACCAATAATGTGTTAGTGTCACATCAAGGAAAGAAATAAAAGCATTTTACATTTGAGCCCATTTAACCAAGACAAAGTCCAGATTTAAAATTTTTACTTCATGATCTTGTATTTTCCATCCTCTGTCTTATTTGCAAATGATGTGATTTTATATGTAAAAGACCATGAAGAATCCACTAGGAAACTTTTATATCTGATAAGAACTTTCAGCAAAGTATCAGATTACAAAATTAACTTCAGAAAATCAGTAACCCTCCTATATACAAATGATAAACAGACTGAAAAATGAGAGATACAGTACCTTTCACAATAGCCTCAAAAATAATATATTTTAGGGTGACTCAAACCAAGCAAGTAAAAGGCTTGTATAATAAAACTTTAAGCCATTGAAGAAGCCACCAGAAGTTGAAAGATCTCTCATGATCATGATTGGCAGGATCAATATTGTGAAATGGAAATCATAGCACAAGCAGTTTAGAGACTCAACACAATCCCCATTAAAATTCCAAACCAATTCTTCATAGAAGACAAAAGCAATCTTAAACTTCTTATGGAAACAGAGACACACAACATGCAGAATATCTAAAACAATCCTAAATAATGAAGTAATTGTTAGCTGTATTACATCCCAGATTCTAAGTTGTATTGCTGAGCTCTAGTAATAAAAACAGCATGATATTGACTTATAAACAGATACATTGATTAATGGAATAGAATTAAAGACCAAGACACAATTCCACACACATATGGACATCTGATTCTTGACAAATAAGCCAAGAAATACATACTAAAGGAAAGACATCTTAAAAAATGATACTGGTCAAAGTGGATAGCTGTATGTAGAAGAATAGAAATAGATCCATATATATCATGGTGCACAAAATAAAATTCCAAATGGATCAAGGACCATAGCATGAGACTAGATATATTGAATGTGATAGAAAAAATACAGAACATAGCCTTGAACTCATTGGTACAGAAAAAGACTTTCTGAATAGGACACCAACACCAATAACACAAACACTGAGATGAGCAATTAATAAACGGTACCTCATTAAGCTAAAAAGCTTATTTATACCAAAGTGCACAATCATTCAAGTAAAGCAGCAGCCCAGAGAGCAGGAAAAGTTACTTCCAATTAATTATCGATCTGATAGAGTGTTACTATCTAGAATATCCAAAGAACTAGAAAACAACCTAATTGGGAATGGAGTATAAAACTAAAAACTGTTCTAAAAATGAACAAAAATGGATGACAAACACTGAAAAAATGTTCAACATCCTTAGGTACCAATAAAATACAAGTGAAAACTACTTTGAGCTTTCATCTTACCTCAGTCAGTATAGACAAAATCAATATAACAAATGATAGCACATGCTGGAGACGATGCCGGGGAAAGGAGAACATTTATTCAGTTTTGTTGGGATTGCATATTGCCACAACCACTATGCAAATCAGTGTGGTGGTTCTTCAAAAAGTTGAAAATTTATTACTAAAAGATCTAGCTGTACCACTCTTGGGCATATGCTCCAAGTACTGCACATCTTACTGCAGAGGTAGTTGCTCATCTATGTCCATTGCTGTTCTATTCATGATAGCCATGGATTGGAAACAGCCTGGATATCCATGAATTGATGAATGGACAATGAAAATGTGATACATTTACATAATAGAACATTATTCAGCTGTTAAGGAAAATGAAATTTGCTGGCAAATGGATGGAGTTAGGAACAATTATCTTGAGTGAAGTAACACAGACCCAAAAAGATAAATACGGCATGTTTTCTCTTATAAATAGGGGTTAGCTTTTAAATTTTTAATATATGTATTTCAATTACAGTAACCACTCATGTTAGTTAGTAAAGGAGAGGGGGTGTGCCTTCCAAGGGGTAGTAGAATATAGTGTTACAAAGAGATGAAGGGGAACCTAGTCTAGGATGAGTAAATAGGGAGGAGGATGAAAAGGCAGGGTAAAGGAGGAAAATGAGGAGGGATAAGTAACACTAAGACCTTTTGAAACTAACTAACAAAAGACCTTTTGAAAAGCCACATAAAAATCCTCTATTGTAAAAGTTTCCTAAGATATATACATATGTAAATTTAATATAAATGGACTTTGCATAAATAGGAAAAGAATGCCAAAACTAAACATCTTAAGCCACCAGGTAAAACTCCCAGTGCCAGAAATAAGTTACATCTTAAGTCATTTGCCAATTAGTTCCTCCCACCATGTAAACATCACAGGCCATTGTCAAGATTATTGATTACTCTTCACAACCTACTGGTAAGCTCCATATTTCTGAAGACAATACTTACTTATGTCATTGAATGTGAAGACGTTGACCTGGCACCCAACTAGAAGATTCACCCCTACTGACTGCTCTTCGTGGTGCTGAAAGGTACTCTTCACACTACCAGAAAAAAAAAGTAATCACCAATGTCACCCAGCTACAAATCCAGAATCCAACAATAGTGACATGACTGCAGGAAGTACTGGTGCAATAGTGGTTCAAATGGTATGTAAATAATCAATTATTTCCTAATTAGATTTAAGGCTGACTCCATGAAATAGAAACCATATCAGACACTGATAAAGTGGCTAATAGCCTGATACTAGATTAGGTCATGATCCATAGGGGAAAATTTACTACTATTACTTTTATAAATGAACATAGTAATAAAATTATTCTAATGATACATTGCTATAGCAATAGATCTGTGTATCATTCAACCTTCATCAGAGAAGCTTCTTCTTGCAACAGACAGTAATTAGCACAAAGATCCACAAGTGGACACTGTGCAGAGAATGAGAGAATTTGGAGCACTCAGTCCTAAATGGGATATCTTCCTCAAAAATTCCCATCTTTAACCAAGAAGCTATTTGCATTTGACACCTCCTGGGAAAGGGACATAAACTTTCTCCAACAGAGTGTCATTAGGTATATCAACCGTACTCCAGGGCACGTCCCATGCCCAGGAGTAGTTGGTTAACAACATGGCTCCATGGTTTTTATTTCTGTGCATCTTTGTTTTGTTTTGGTATTTTTTATTACTGGTTTTGTTGTTTGTTTGCTTTACCCTTTTGTTGTTTTTGGTTTATTTTTAGAGAATAAAAGAACATGAAGTTGGATATAGAGCATCCTTAATTTCAACAACATGACTGCCTAAACATGAGGTCAACAAAGACAACAATAATAGACATGCCAATGTGGATTGGATAAAGACCATGAGGCCTCAACCCTACACAAAGAACTGCAGTAAACTAATGAATGCTGTGAGTGGGAGAAATAGTCTTCTTCAGAGAATATCACGAAAGTGGTTATACAATACTGAATGATTAATCCTGAAAACACACATACAACTAATATTATACAGACTTGAGTAGGTATATATTTAACAACTAATGTGAAAGGAGGTCATGCATTTGAAAGAGAGCAAGGAGAGATATATAGGAAGGTTTAGAGAGAGGAAGGGGAAGGGAGAAATGCTGTAATTATATTCTCAAAAATAAAAGAAAAAGAAATCATCAATGAAAATTTAGTTGTGTGCAGTGCGGTGGCGGTGGTGGCGGCGGCGGTGGTGCACGCCTTTAATCCCAGCACTCAGGAGGCAGAGGCACAGGATCTCTGTGAGTTCGAGGCCAGCTTGGGCTACAGAGTGAGTTCCAGGACAGGCTCCAAAGATACACAAAGAAACCCTGTCTCGAAAAACAAAAAAAAAAAAAAAAAGTAAATATAAACTATGAAACTAAGAACATGGAAGACATGCCTCAGGATACTGAAAAAATAATCAAATCAGATAATACATTTGAGTAGACATTTCTCAAAAGAAGGCATAAAAATTATCAACAGGTTTATTAATAAAAACCTCAACATTACTAATCTTAAAAAGAAATAAAAATTAACTATATAATAAGATATCATCTTACTCAAGTTAGAATGAATAAATAGGATATCACCTTACTTGAGTTCGAATGAAACAATCAAACCATGAAAGTTCTGGTAAATATATGAAGAGAGGGTAACTCTTTTATGCCATTAGAAAGCATGACATAAGGGAACAGGGTGGTCAAGCTAGAACAGGGATGGAATGGGAGAGCAATGAGAGAGATACCATGACAGAGGGAGTCATCATGGAGACAGGGAGAAACCTGTTGCTAGGGAAATTCCAAGGGATCCACAAGGAAGATTAGACTACTAGCAGTAGTGGAGAGGGTGCCTGAACTGGCTTACCCCAGTAATCAGATCAGTGAATACCCAAACTGTCATCAAAGAGCTTTCATCCAGTAACTGATGGAAGCAGATGCAGAGATCCACAACCATGCACCAGGCTGAGCACCAGAAATCCAGTCGAAGAGAGAGAAGAGGGGTTATATGAGCAAGATTATGATGGGGAAACGTACAGAAACAACCAAACCAAACTAGTCGGAACTCATGAACTTTAGACCAACTGCTGTGGAGCCTCCATGGGACTGGACTAAGCCCTCTGCATAAGCGAGAGTTGTGTAGCTTGATCTGCTTAAGGAGACCCCTGGCAGTAGGATCAGAATACATTCCTGGTACATGAGCTGGCTTTTTGGAGCCCACTACCTATGATGGGACATCTTGCACAGCCTTAATGCGGGGCGGGGGGGCGGTGGATCTGCCTCTACTGAATATACCAAGCTCTGCTGACTGACTCCCCATGGGAGGCCTTACCTTGTTGGAGGAGGAATGGGTTGGCGGGGGGAGGCTGTAGGGGCAAGAGGAGGGAGGAGAGGGCAATTTGTGATTGGTATGTAAAAAGAATAAAAAATTTCTGAAAAAAATATTTTTAAAAAGCATGTGCTAGCTACATTCACTGTGGAAAGTAGTATAGAGTGTCCTCAAAAGGAAAAATAAAATATGGTCTGCCAATTCCATTGTTGGGTACACATCGAATGTAAGTGAAATTAATATACTGAAGAAAAACAGTATGTCTATGTTTACTTCAAATGTATCTAAAATAATGAAGAAATGGACACAAGTTAAGCAGGTATCAACTGGTGATTTGATAAAGAAAACAAGGCACATATGCATAATAGAATAGTGTTTTCAACAACATGTCTGCAACTAGAGACATTATGTTAAGTTAAATAAGTCACGAGAAAAAACAAGTACTATTTTATCTCTTTTATATGTAAAAATCTAAAGGAACAATTATGTCATTGAAGGCGGTTGAGATAGGTGGCAAAACATTGCTAAATGGTTACAGTAAGATACGAGAAATAGGTTCTGCTGTACTATTACACAACAGGGTGACTATCCATACAACAAACTATTACATAAGACAGAAGATGCAAGAAAAAATCTTGTTGATTATAACATTATGAAATGGCAAGTTTTGAGGGATGGTTATATATCTGCTCTGGTTTGCATTACAACTACATAAGGCATTAAACTCTCAATCTTGGAACTAGAAAAAATATTAAAAACTGACTGACTTTGAATCCATCTTTGCATACTGGTTAATGTATAAGAATGTCATACTCCTGGATTTTTTTTTTTAAAGTTGGTGATAAGATTCAAAACATGGTGACTGAAGAGATACATTGAGACTGACTTGTTTCTTTTGTCAAATATATCAGAAACCTCCCTGGTTTAATGGGATGAAATGTTCAATGAGAACTTCAGACAACTACCTGTCATGTGATCTGTTAAGAACATCTTCAGAATGTATGTCATACTTTTTAAAATCTATGGATATGAAATTTTTTAATTTAAAGTAAAATAAAAGTGATCATTTTGCTTAGGAAAGAACCAAAGCAATAATGTGTGAAATCTTGAGTTACTAGCTTGGTATTTTTGTCCTGGCAACACATTATCTGACATGGTAAACCTTTTACAAATATTAATTATTAATATAAGCATCATTTATTTTGCAATTTTCTCTCCATGTAAGATTGATAATAAGGGCCAGGTAGTGGTGGCACTCGGGAGGCAGAGCCAGGTGGATCTCTGTGAGTTTGAAGCCAGCCTGGTCTACAGAGAGAGAGATCCAGGACAGGCACCAAAACTACATGGAGAAACCCTGTTTCGAACAACAACAACAAAAAATTGATAATAAATGGTCACCAATCATATCACAAACTCATCCATATGGAACAAAAACTTCACTTTTTAAAATATGTGCTAATCCTTGCTTCTTTATCAGCCTAAATGCATCCTTTCCAGCCCCTTACTAAGTTTATGTACTCTAATTGGAATTACCTCAATTTATTTTATTTTCTCACATAACACTTTGTAAATTTATAGTAACAAAGATAATTTGCAAGACTGTTTTTGTGTCATTGACGTGCTAAAACCTTCCTCCCCAGCCTTCAATCCTGCTATAGTAACTTGCTCCTAGCCTGTGACTTTTCTTTTCCTATTATATATACAACACATATGGGACATTTCCATCCTACACAAGTGCTACTTCTAGTGGTTGTTTCTTCCTGTTTTTCAAGATGTATTTTCTGTTTGGTGAACATCATTTCAGATTTTATTACTGTCTTTTAAATACTGTCATCCGGGGAATTGAATATTTATATATCTAATCAGTGTATTCTTGCTTCTTATATCCAGTAAATCAGGTATTCATTAAATATTCATTGATTTCCTATAATTTGCAAGTAAATTTCCAGACATTGTAAAACCTGCATAGAACACACACACACACGTATACAGTAAAAAATGATGCATTCTATCATGTGAATGTTCAAAATAACACAGTCCTACTGATGAAAGTAATGTGATTAATATGCCAATGGTAATACCTAACTTGCAACTGTTCTGCATTTCAGAAACTCATTTAAAATAAGTTAATTTGGGGCTGAAGAAATGGCTCAGCATTTAAGAGCATTTTCTGCTCTTCCAGAGGACCTAAGTTGAGTTTTCAGCTCCCATGATGGGCAGTTCATGATCACCTATAACTCTAGTTCCATGGGACCCAATATTGTCTTCTGGACTCCATAGTAACCTTCACTCAAATGTACATACATACACTAAATCTTTTAAAGGAGTATGTTCATTTGGGATTAAATGAATTTTCCATTTTAAACAATGTTACAAATGCTAGTCAGGTCATTTGTGCATCCCATTAAAATTAATCAATTTTATAACACAATTAATAAATTATACATGCATTAGGAACAAAAATTTAGAGATATAGCTTAAGACTCTTGGGAAATGTCTCATTTTTCTTTTCCCACATCTTTAGTCAGCTTTAAGAGTCAGTAGGAAATTGTTCCTCCTTTAGAGACCACATTAGGAGACTCCATCGTCCACCATGTCTCCTGTCAGGAGGAAAGCTCACTGTAGCAATTTCAGCTTCGTAAAGGCTTTATAGCAGAAATTCCTCTGTTAACAGTATTAACTATAGTCATGGGAATTCTGAAGATGGCAATTAGTGGCAGAAAAAGAATGCAAGGTGTCAAATCAACACATGGCCTTTTCGACACATACCTAATTCATAAATGATGGGTAGCAGGAAGAAGCCAAAGACAGAATATGAAGTCAATATTTCTAATGTTTTTGTAATTTTGGATATGCTACTTAAAACCGTTGTGTTCTAGACTATGTAGTTGTTAAGTTTGAACATTTCTTTCAAATTAGTGCCTAGTTTATGCACAACACGTGGAAAGAATCTATTCGATGTCCACAAAGTAAAGCCTCCACTCCTTGAGAATGTCATCTGGAAAAAAATTACTGTCTTTATATGAATTAGGTTATTAAATTTGTATTTATCTTTGTTAATAAAACCTGAGAGCACATTAAGTCACTCTTGAGTGTGGGAATTCAGCTAATGCGACATGACTTACCTTTTTTAAAACCCTATATCAGTTGATATGAATGAAATTATGCTCATGTATGACTTGTAGTTCTCACATCACTTTGTAATATATAGTTACAAAAAACTGCTTAAAATGAACATTTTCTAGTTGAAGGGCCATCTTTTTTAAACCTTTTAAATGTGAGTATGCTTGTTCTTTAACAGTCCTAAAGAACATTGCCCTCTCCATAATTTATCAATTTATGAATATGCCTGCCTCATATTTAGAAATCCTTCATATGACCAAATGCCACACGGCCTGTGAATTGGTTCTCATTTTCTTTACTAAAATCTTATCTACTTACTTTTTCCCCCTCTCAATTTTAAGTTCTCAATTATCCTATTATCAGAGCTAATGCTTAATGTCCTGCATATTCTCAAGTACTTTTCTTTTTTTTTTTTTTTTTTTTTTTGGTTTTTCGAGACAGGGTTTCTCTGTGTAGCTTTGTGCCTCTCCTGGAACTCACTTGGTAGCCCAGGCTGGCCTCGAACTCACAGAGATCCGCCTGGCTCTGCCTCCCGAGTGCTGGGATTAAAGGCGTGCGCCACCACCGCCCGACTACTTTTCTTTTTTTACTATACTTAAAATATAATTTAGAAGTTATATTCATTTCAGTTTGTCTCCTTGATTCAGTTTATGTGCAACTTCTAGTCCATAGTAAGGGAGAGTTTATTGTTTCTGGGATCAGCAGATGACAAAAATCTAGTGTCAGTTAATACCAGCACAAAACTGTGCAAATGGAATGATCGTTTTCTGTTCTTGGTTCTTCTGCTACAAGACTGATTGTTGCTGAGAGGGTTTGGAACATGCACAGTGCACTCCTCCTCCCAAACTTCAGGGATTATTGCAGAAGAGGTTGTGGGGAGAGTGTAAGGACCAAAGGTGGAAGATAACTACAAGGAAACAAAACAGTGTTTTCTGGACACAGTAGGACAACTATACAATTGAATTCACAAGATCTGTGAAATCCCAAGACAGGCCAAATTCCAGCATGAAAAGGGGAAATGGGCATGAAGTATTACCTCTAGCTGGGGAGCTATTGGCAATTGTTAGTTGCCTGGAAAGGGACAAGATGTTTTTTTCTAAGAGCATATGTAGTCCCTGGTAAATTAATCACTCTCTAGTGGAAGGTCATATCCAAGAATATTTGGGCAGCATAAAACTATACCTGATGGGCTTTAAAATACAAGACACTAAGTTGGATGGATACGGGAAGTGGAGGTTGAGCTGGGAAGAGTTGGGGGGGGAGATAAATATGATCAAAGTCATGACATTCTCAAAGAACTAATTAATTTTTAATAGTCTTTATTGTCAGTTTTATGTGTATAATGTCCATAGTTTTGAATTTAAGGGGGAGGAGTCTTGTTCCATTTATGTCTCAAAAGTTTGGTAAAACATACTGTCATTTTTCTGAAGAGCAGCAATGCTCCTCTTGCTATGAGGCTGAAGTTGAGAATGTCAGGAAGCATAATTGGCTTAATCACATTTTTTTCTTCATGAAAAATTTACTCCAGAGGGATAAAATTAGAGTAAACAAAACTTAATAACTTAATGTATCTCATTTTATTCTCACATAAAGCTCATCTATTAGCCAGTCAATTTGTTTTCAGTGTTAAACTATATTATCTCTGTATGTGAAATCAAATTAAATGCTGAAGTTAAATTTGAGTGATTTCCAGAGGAACACTTTAATTTTATCTTCTATTCTAGTTATGAATAGTATGGAAAGTCTTATGAATATTTGATGAACATTCTGGTTGTGGTAATAATTTTAGTGGTATACTTTATCATGTTTACTTTTATTTCCAAATTATATCTTATATGCATTAGACATTATGCTCTTGCCCTTGGTCAACTTATTTCTGAGCTTTGTTTCCTGCTTATAAGTTATTACTTTTAAGATGTGTGGCAAGGATTAGAATTAAATTGAACTATTTTGAGGAAGCAGAGCAAGTTGGTTACAGAATAGAGAAATAAGAAATTAAATAGTGAAATACATAGTGTTTTTCATAAGTTATATGCATTGAGGGCTTTGTGTATTTCTAAGAAAAGACATGTAGAGCCAGAGCTAGGGCTATATTTACCAATTTGGCTGAAACAAGGGTAATAATGTGTAACAGGAATCTTAAAGGTCTTATTAATAGAAAAAAATCCAGAGCCAGATATTGGGGTGAAAGCTGAAAGATCAGAGAAACAGATCAAACCATAGCCAACCGCACCTCACCAACTCCTCAGTCTCCAAAGTGAGACTTCCTGTTTACTAATACCTTATATACCTTTCTGTGCTCTGCCATCTTCCTTTCTTCTTAGTGCTGGGATTAAAGCGTGTGTGCTTCCCAAATACTCGGTAGCAAAGGCATGAGATCTCAAGTGCTGGAATTAAAGGCGTGTGCCACCACGTCTGGCTCTGTTTCCATTGTGACCTTGAACTCAGAGAGATCCAGGTGGATCTCTGCCTCCTGAGTGATAGGATGAAGGGTGTGTGCCACCATTGTCTCACTTCTATGTCTAGTCTAATGGCTGGCTCTGTCCTCTGATTCCCAGATAAATTTATTAGGGTACAAATATATTGGGGTACACAATATATCATCACAGTACTGCCCAAGTAAGGTGGTGAAGTCTAGTACTTACTCACCATGCAAATACTCCAATAAATAGGTGAGGAGAAAGAAAAGGATGCTAGCCCAGTGTTGCTCAGCCTCAGATGCACAAAATTTAAAGGCTGATGCTAACCTTCACGGGTACAGATTCTTAAACAATTAAGCTTGACTTAATCATAAAGGGATTCTGGTGTCCATTCAGGATTGAAAAATCACTGCTTCACTAAGCACTGAAATAATTAAAGCAAGAGTGTTAGGCAGGTTGAATTAGGAATGAAGGTTCAGCTACTGGGATGTTGAAAAGATAGGCGAAGATGCTATTGAGAATGATACTTCCATTTTAGTTGACTAGTCAGAAAAAGTCAGTGACTTAATTGTATCAGCTGGATAAATAAAACAGGAAGTGAGACAAATGATGTAACTGATAACAAATAAGGAAGAACACAACAGATAGATATTAAGTTCAGGGCAGTCAAAAGATACCTGCTGGGAAAGGGAAAATCAGTTTTTTTCAAATGGAGTGTCACTAGCCATATCAGCCTCACTCCCGGAAGGACCCCATACTCAGGAGGAGTTGTTCTACGCAAAATGGGCTCAAAGCTTTTTGATACTTTCTTTCTTTCCTTCTTTCTTTCTTTCTTTCTTTCTTTCTTTCTTTCTTTCTTTCTTTCTTTCTTTCTTTCTTTCTTTCTTTCTTCCTTCCTTCCTTCCTTCCTTTCTTTATTCTTTCCTTTCTTTCTTTCTTTCTTTCTTTCTTTCTTTTTTCTTTCTTTCTTTCTTTCTCTCTTCCTTCCTTTCTTTTTGATTTTCATTTTTTGTTGTGATTTTTGAAAGAGAGAGACAGAAAGACATTAACTTTGATAGGTAAGGAAGTGGGAAGGATCTGGGAAGCATTGTAGGAGCAGAAAGAATATAATAAAAATATACTGCATGAAACAATTTTTTACTTTTTTTTTTACTTTTGAGATTATATTCACAATTCTTTCATCCATTTTCCATTCAAGCACTCCCAAATATACTTGCTTGCTATTTCAAATTAATGGCCTCATTTTCAATAATTGTTATAGCATGCACATATATACATCTCTCTATATATATACATATATTTTAGATATAACCTTCTCAGTCTCTATAATGTTAATTGTGTGTGTATGTTTTCAGGGCTGAATATTTGATAATATACCCAATTAGTGTGCTCTTCCCTGTGGAAGACTATTGCTCTTGCTAGCAGCATTCTTTAGTTGCCTGTAGTTCTTTGAGCAGGTTTTTAATAAATTTTTAAGTGAATTTAAAAAAAGTCACTGAATAAGTGAAGAAGGCATCTGCATATATTTAGATACTATTAGATTTCTTATTCCATTTTCCTCTCTTTCTTTGGTGATGTAATTATTATGTGATAAATTATAAACAAACAAACACATATATAGAGAGCTTATATATAAATCATGATGTTGGATGTCTCAGAATTTATATTGGACTTGAATTCATAATAAAAAATATATAGAAGACAGAAAAACAATTGGCCATCAGCACCTGAATTACTGGAGAAAATGCATTTAGTGAGTCAGTAAACATCAAATGTCTATTCTGTCCATGACATCATGCTAACTTCCTTAGATAAAATTTTAGGTAAACTATAAATATTTCATTATCAAACCTATCATAATCATAATGCTCAATTTTAAAATGTTAAGATAATTTACAGTTAAGCAAATAGAGAGTCAGGGGCTCAAAAGGACTGAATAGGTAAGAATTAACATGTAGCACACAGAACAAACTACCTCTTTTCTTTATATGAATCCCTTAGCTGGACCTGGGAAACTTTGCTTTGCCATACCCAGTCACCCTGTCATAGTCATTCACACTAATCTTCATGGTGTATATATCATTATCTTTCCAGAATTACTGATTTTAATCTTAATATAGAAACACATTGACATTTTTCAATTCTTTGGCTATCTTAGTGTCTTTCATTGGGCTTCTTGATTCACTTATATTAATAAATAACTTCTAACCACTATTATGCAATGTCTTTATGTATTATCTAATATCATGCCACTGATGCCATACCAACTTGAAAGAAAGCCAAAGAAATGTAATATACATAAAGTAAAGTCTACATTTGGCCCAAACTAGAATCTCGGCAAGCAATTTGCATAGTTTCTCGGTTTACAACTCTAGCTGGGATAGGTCCACTGTAATACTATTTAAAGAATTCAAACCTATACTTAGTAACATTGATAAATATTCTTGATATATTTATATAGAAGCTATTGATGTATCCACTGGGCAATTTTTTTTTCTCTAAACAATCTTCTTCAGAGGATGGGACAATAACACATCTGGTTATCACAAAGGATGTCTGCTGTGGGATGGTCTGTATGTCAAATTGCTCTGATTGGTCAATAAATAAAACACTGGTTGGCCAGTGGCCAGGCAGGAAGTAGGTGGGACAAGGAGAGAGGAGAATTCTGGGAAGTGGAAGGCTGATGCAGAGAGACACTGCAGCTGCCGCCATGACCAGCAGCATGTAAAGACTCTGGTAAGCCACCAGCCACGTGGCAAGGTATAGATTTATGGAAATGGATTAATTTAAGCTATAAGAACTGTTAGCAAGAAGCCTGCCACAGCCATACAGTTTGTATGCAATATAAGTCTCTGTGTTTACTTGGTTGGGTCTGAGCGGCTGTGGGACTGGAGGGTGACAAAGATTTGTCCTGACTGTGGGCAAGGCAGGAAAACTCTAGCTACAAATGGCGCCCAACGAGAGGGCAAGAGTTTCCACCTAAAACCTGAGAAAAGATTCTAAAACGGAGCTAAAAACAGCTTCCTAATTGTCTCTCTCAAATGAGCAGCAGCTGTAGGTTTGAGTTACTGGCGGGTTCCTGGCGTGTGCGCTTGACCTGCAGTATGGTGGAAACGAGGCCTCTGCAAATGGCACATTAAGCTGCATGGTGGATTTAGCCTTTGCTAGTACAAAACAAAAAGAGGTTTCTGGGCTACACGCTGCTTTGATAAGAAGCATAGACCCACTATTTCTGAGAATTGATGGCTCCCAGAGCTGGCGGAAAAACATACCACCGCCATGTTGGGAAGCTGAAGTGGGTGGAGCCAGTAGCCAGAGCGCCTTTTCAGTCTTAGAAGGCTGCAGTTTAAAGCAATAGGCTCAAGGTAATATAAAAAATAAGCCACATAAAGATGGCTACCACACAAAGAATCTGGATTATGTTCTCTTTGATAATCATAACTGAAGAAAAACATTTGATTACAAAAGCTGTTGAGTTATGCCAAAATGTGTATTTTAAAGGGAGCTTGACTTCAAAATTTGGATATAAGGATATGTTGCTTTGGAAAAGAGGCTCTGCTTTTGTTTCTATAGAAAGCCAGAGGCTATGGATTTGTTCCAGATTAAGATACATCAGGTTTGACCAGCCAAGACCCCCTGAAAGGTCTCAGATGACACCATGGCCCAGATGATCCAACATCCAGAATCGTTTCAAAGCAACTGGCTCAGACGATACAGCCTCACAGACTACTCTATGATCCTTAAATTTTCTTTGTGTCCCCATAAGATACAGCGCCCCCCTCCAGCAGGAAGTAGTAAGAGAAGCTACGCCCAAATTCCCAAATATACCAAGCTGACTTTGGAGATGTGTAAAAGTTAAAAACCTTCCTTTTAAAAAAAAGAAAGGGGAAGTGCTGTGGGATGGTCTGTATGTCAAATTGCTCTGATTGGTCAATAAATAAAACACTGGTTGGCCAGTGGCCAGGCAGGAAGTAGGTGGGACAAGGAGAGAGGAGAATTCTGGGAAGTGGAAGGCTGATGCAGAGAGACACTGCAGCTGCTGCCATGACCAGCAGCATGTAAAGATTCTGGTGAGCCACCAGCCATGTGGCAAGGTATAGATTTATGGAAATGGATTAATTTAAGCTATAAGAACTGTTAGCAAGAAGCCTGCCACAGCCATACAGTTTGTATGCAATATAAGTCTCTGTGTTTACTTGGTTTGGTCTGAGTGGCTGTGGGACTGGAGGGTGACAAAGATTTGTCCTGACTGTGGGCAAGGCAGGAAAACTCTAGCTACAGATGTCTCTTCTATAAATTTTGTATTACCTGTGTACAATTAAATTTGTGTTATTGATTAAATACCCAAATACTGAGTATTAATGGGGATTTCCCAAAAGGAAATGAAATGAATTTTGCCTCTCGAATGATTTCTGAAAACCCCTAGGCACAATTATCTTTAGAAATTACTGTCTTGCGGCTGGAGAGGTAGCTCATTGATTAACAAGTCTTGTTATTACAGGGGACCTTGGCTGAGTTTTCAGCACATTCATGGTAGTTTACAACTCTCTGTAAATCAGTTCTAGGGGATTGCATGCCCTTTCCTGACTTCTATTGGCACTGGCCACACAGGTGCTACACAGCCATACAAGCAGGAAAAACACTCATAAACATAAAATTAAATAGATTTATCTTTAAAAATTACAAAGAAATACCATTGCTTTAGGTGTTCATTTATCATGAATTTTCTCTTTAGAATCCAAAGTTATGAGCAAATCTAACTCAGGGGCTATCTTTTAAGTTTTGGTAATAAGACATGTATTTACTATTTATAAGTATATTGATGTCCTTTTTAAAAGACTGAACAATATGGTTAGGTATTTCTTGCTGGAGTATTTTGTTATGGTGTTTCATATTGTCAGTTGGCTTCCATATCAGTGAGAGAAATATTTTTACTTCAAAATCAGTCTGAATCAATTTTTATTATGACAATATCTCCAAAAGTTACCCCTGCTAAGACTTTCATACACTATAACACTCATTCTAAAAATCTTGGATTTTATAACACAGGATACAATCCATGAATTAGTTTAATCCTCTGAGATGATAGAGTTTGTAAATAAGAATATTAGGTTTGCGCACCAAATAATCCAATGACCTTGTTCTATCACTTTTTAGTGAAAAACGGTGTTTGATGAGCAAATCTGTCTTTTCCTTTGTGGTACTGAAAAATATTGGAAATAAATTCATTTACCTGCCCAAAATATTTGACAAATGTTTTAGAAGTTGCATGAATTACAGAAGTAAACACACAGCCTTAATTCACCTACTTATTCCTTCTTTCATTCATTCATTTTTCATATATTGATTAAAAATTGTTAATATCAAGGATTATGATAGTTGCTAGCATTACAAAAGTAGACAATCCATTATCTTGAATAGTTCACTGTCAAGTAGAGAAGCAGACCAGCTATCTAGTAGTTACAATGCAGATATCACTCAGTATTTGAAAGCCCATCTACTAAATATTTGTCATAGACACCTTGAGAAACAATGTTTACTCAAACTTCACAAAGTGATTTGCCAACTTGCTGTAATGGTTTAACATGAGCTCCAAAACAGAAAGAAGAAACATGATTGCCCTAAGTGAAAGTATTGTTATTATTCTTTTCATAGGGTTGAGTGTACGGTACACTTTTGAAAGCCTAGCACCTTTCTCAGCTCTTTTGTCAATTCCATTGTTTACTTTTTCCACTCTTATTATTTGTATATCATAGTACTTGCTGTTTGCCATGTGAAAGAACTGTAAGTGATGAAATGATGTTTGCTATGTGAAAGAAATTTAAATGATGAAATACTGTTCAATATCATGAGGTAAATACTGTTCAATATCATGAGATAATCACCCCAAATTAACCCACTGAGTTCATTCAATGATAAATTATAAGGTATTAAATTATGTTTTTGATACCTAAACTATACCATGTACATCTCTAAATATATGATAATTTATGCATACAATAATATTTTAGTAATGTCTAAAAAAACTTAAATTTCAGAGAGAGTAAAATGCATTGTTGCCAATTTTCTTTAAACTAATGAAATATAGATTTATTTTAGGGATATGATATTCCCAAATATTGATAAAGGGATTGGAGTCAAGTACTAAGAAAGATGTGGATTTGCATTGTATCCCCCAATTACTTCAGCTATGTCTCTCAGCAAAAATTTTTGTAGCTATAGTTTTGTTCTAGCTATTTGTATATATATTAAAACCATTGCTCTGATTAAAAAAAAAAAAAAAAAAAACTCCGAGACAAACATCTGACATAAATAAGGAAGGAAAGGCTTGTTTGAACTCCTAGTCATGATAGGGAGAGTCTGACAGAGGAAACTGAGAAGTAAAGAGAAGGTACATCTAAGGATCCCACATCCAATAATCCTAGAGGCTTGCCATTGTGCTTTTAACACCTGAGCCTTTTGTGGGACATAAAAGATCCAGACTTTCCCTTACTGAATATGAGGCTTCCATAATCACAGTAACTGATATATTTGAAAATATTTTTTGCCACTTAGCTTTTCATGGAGTAATTATGTACCTTTAGAAAAATCACATTACCTCTTTATGCTTTTATAAAATTAACCTAATAATTACTCAGCCTACCTCACAATTTTGCTGTGTCAAATTAGGTACAATGTGAGGATATGCTATGATAAATCTTCCTACAAAAAATGAAATGGATAAGAGGCCCCGACAGCTGTCACCTACATCAGGACATAAAACTGTAGGACAAGGCTTAGAACAGCACAAAGATGTCAAACAATCATTTTTTTTACCTCCTATTTCTGCTCACTTTGGACCATGACACCTTTTCTAGAAGTTTAGTTTTGCTCTGAAATTCAGTATTATGGATTTTACTTAAGTAAACCTATCTTTCTTCTTTCTATAGATATTATATTCTTGAATAAATATGAATTGTGAAGAGACATTTTGATCAACCACCAAGAATCTAGCCAGCCTTTGAAGATTTTAGGGTACCTCAAACAACAGCTTGTTTATCAAACCACATCCACAGAAGAAATAAATAATTTGGAAATGAATAAAATTGAGTGCATATGAGTGTTAGCTTTGTGAATGACAATAATGTTTTCCTGTAGAAAATTATAAAACTCTTATCCTACAGTTTTGGGGGAGAATGGAAATCTTACTGTTTTCTTCATAGTGGTTATAGTAATGTACATTAATCATATCATTCTCTCCAGGTCCATAAACACATGGAGAGAAACAGGGTGAGCATTACAGTTTAGGGATGATATGAGTAGCTACATATTCTACTATATAGTGTACATAAAAAAGCAAAATTTAGTTTAATTGTATCTAGACTACTTATGTCTTTAGAGTTCTATGAGCTTGAACAAGTCATTTACATTTGTCAGTTCCCTTTTCTCATGTACAATGTAAAGATAACAACTGTTTTCAAAGACATAAACGATAGTACAATTGAAATAATGAAGACACAAAAATTTTTCCTGTAAGGAATTTTATAAATATTAGAACTTAAAATTATTTTGATACTCTGAGTTTGCAAAATTTCTCAATAAATGATTGCATAGCTTTTGCTCAGTTGAAAAGGTAAAGACTAATGGAAATTTAATCCATTTCTATCCCGTCACAGTATTTAAAACTGAGAACACAGTATTTAGAATTGCTGTTTTTATTCATTGAACTTTTGCCTTATGTAAGTTAAAATGTAAACTGTTGTTGGTTTTTTGTTGTTGCTGTTGTTTTTTGTTTGTTTGTTTGTTTTGTTTTTCTGAGAAAGGATTTCTATGTGTAGCCCTGGCTGCTCTGGAACTTCATCTGTAGACCATGCTGGGCTCGAATACAGATACCCACCTGAATCTGCCTCCCAAGTGCTGGGATTAAAGGAATTGGCCACCACTGTAAAATGTAAAACAATAAAAAGTGCTGGATGTAGCATGAAAATAAAATACAAGTTAAAACTAGTACAATATTGTGTCGTGATTGTATCTGATGCTTCTCTCTCTTCTCCCTCTTCTCTCTCCCTTCTTCCTCCTTCTAAATTCTCTGCTTAGACAACTAAGAGGTAGTATAACCCTGTCTGATCTTGGTGCTGTCAGATGAGTTAAGATAGAACTGACATTGTGAGTCATCTAGAAGAATCTGCAAATTTGGCAGCATTAATATTCGTGATTATATGGTCAATTAAATTCTAGGAATTTTGAGGTCAGCAACTCTAGTCAACATTATGGAAGTTTGCAGACATTAAATGAGTAGGCACAAGTGTTCTCAGGGCAAAAAGATGAGCATGTCAGATTCAGAGAAATTTCAGATTATTATCACAGTTAATATAATAGAGACTGAATTGAACGAGTTTATGAGCAAAGTTCTTAAACCAGAAGGAAAGGAATCTGTAGAACATGAGTACTTAAAAGTGGTAGAAAATATTGCACCAGCTAACTTGAGGGTTAATGTGCTAACTTGCCATACACAAAAACAAAATGACCTTCAGATTATGTAAGAAGTATTTACTCTAAAAGTAATGCTACCAAAAGATGCTGAAACTAAAGAGACACTTCTGGAATCCAAACAAACAAAGGACAAAATTAGTAGAATCTGAAAAAAGAATTAAAGTTCAAACACACCAATTGAAATAGAAGGTAGTATGATTATAAGTAAGGTATCTGCACATATTTTCATACCAAGTGAAACACTCATGAGACAATGTTAATGGAGAAACAACAACAACAAACATTTGAATGTGAAAAAACAATAAAATTCAAAATAGCATAAAAGAAGAAATAGGTAAAATCTCAGTTACAATGAAGTTATTAGTACATATCTTGGAATATTTTCTTTACTAAGAAGATTAAAAATAAAGAAAATAATGCATAACTTTACAATTACCTCAGTAAGATTTGATTTAAATGGAGAGGTAGTCTTTGAACCAACAGAGAATGAGTGGTCAAGAAACATTTACAGAATTTGATCATATCTTTAGATATGAAGTTATTGGCAATAAATCAAAATAATAAGAATAATGAATTATTATAATTTTCCAAACAATTACAGACTCTGTTGACTTTCTGAAATTGCCAGGCAGTTGTGGTACATGACATTAATCTCAGCATTCGAGAGGCAGAAGTAGGTGGATCTCTGTGAGTTTGAGGCCATCCTCGTCTACAGGGCCAGCTCCAGAACAACTAGGGATGTTACAGAAAAACTCTATCTCAAAAAAAGTCAACAGTAAATGGTTGCATTTTCAAGTCTAAACATTTAAATTTATTTTGTTAAGTAAGCCCCATATTAAAAGAATAAAAAATTGTAAGAGCAAAATTATTTAGAGAGTTATAAAAATAGGAGTAGCATTTAAGTATATTGTATATATGGTTAACTAAAGGTAGAGGATCAATTTAGTTTTATGACTTGATTTAAAACAATTGAACTCAATTCACTCATTTTTAAAACTAGTTTTAAAACCTAATGAAAGAGAGCCTGCGGGAGCGGGAGATCCCACCTGGATCAAGAACAGAGAGGGAAAACAAGGAATAGGAGACCATGGTGAATGAAGACCACGAGAAAAGAAGAAACAAAGTGCTAGAGAGGCCCACAGAAATCCACAAAGATACCCCCACAATAGACTGCTGGCAATGGTCAAGGGACAGCCGGAACTGACCTACTCTGGTGATGGGATGGCCAAACACCCTAATATTCATGCCAGGAACCGCCCCCCCCCCATCCAAGGACTGAGGAATCTGGATGCAGAGATCCACAGCTAGGCCCCTGGTGGAGCTCCAGGAGTATAATTAGTGAGAAAGAGGAGGGTTTATATGTGTGAGAATTGTTGAAACCAAGGTTGGATAAAGCACAGGGACAAATAGCCAAACAAATGGAAACACATGAACTATGAACCAAAGGCTGAGGGGGCCCCAACTGGATTAGGCCCTCTGAGTAGGTGAGGCAGTTGATTGGCTTGATCTGTTTGGGAAGCATCTAGGCAGTGGTACCGAGTCCTGTGCTCATTGCATGAGTTGGCTGTTTGAAACCTGGGGCTTATGCAGGGACGCTTGGCTCAATCTGGGAGGAGGGGACTGGACCTGCCTGGACTGAGTCTATCAGGTCGATCTCAGTCCTCAGAGGTAGCCTTGATCTGGAGGTGGTGGGAATGGGTGGTAGGCTGGGGGGAAGGGGAGAGGGGCATGAGGGGGGAGAACAAGGGAATCCATGGCTGATATGTAGAACTGAATGGTATTGTAAAATAACATAAAAGGAAAAAAAGAAACCTAATAAAAGAATAATAAAATGAACAAAAAGAAATTAGGAAAAAATAGTAAAGACATACTCTGACATAAAATATAAACACGAGTAGTGAACAGTGGTCTGTTGGGGGATTCAATCACACTGTGAACCCAAAGTTTCCATTTGCATTAATTAATAAAATTAACCTTGGGTTAGGAGGCTTAGTTAGCAACCAGTTGACATAGAACATCAGAGGGCATCTGGAAGAGATAAAGAGATGCACCAGAAGTAGTAGGAAGGGCTTTTTTTGGTGTGTGGCAGAGCTGAAGGATGCTCTTTTTGGGAGATGCCAGCAAGGAGAGAAGGTCAGTTAGTTACTACTCAACTTTTGTGAGCTATTAGGTTTTCACCCTAGCCTTTGAATCTCAAGTTTTATTTATAAATAGAACAATCAAGATTTGGTTAAAGCTACCTTTAGTAGAAGTGGCAGAGTCAGTGCCTGCAGGAACAGAATTCCTACCAGGCTGCTGCCTGGGCCACTGGGAGGGAAGCAGGCTGGTAACTCTAGAGCAGCAATTGCTGGCTAAAACAGCAGTAGATTAAGGCACTGTGCTGAAGTTAAAACAGCAGTGGTCCTATGAACAAACAATGTGAACTATACTTTATGAAAGGTTTATATGATAACATTTAACACGAATATGTTTTCCAGGAGAGTATAACAAAAGTTTGAAAAGGATAGCATAATATGATGCTATGACATTTATAAATCTTCGAAGAGCACAAGTACTTCACTTAAAACATACTTTTTATTTTTTTTTTTTCATTTCTAACACCAGTCAGCTGGATCTTCTATTCATCCTATTTAGGTAGTGTGAAAGTGAAATACAATTTTCATTTTGGAAACAAAAATCCAGTTTCCAACACATGCTCACTATTGCAAATGAATAGCAGCCTTCACAATGCTTTAATAGCTTAGGTTCTGTGGAATAGGTTTTATTTTAGCTGCTTTTAAACTTTGTCATACTTCACCCTTCATTTTTACTTCCAATAAGAAAAAAAATAACTGGATCAAATAACCAGAGACCTCCCAAACCATTTCAAAATCTGTTTTCAGCAAGGAAGACTTTAGAAAAAAACTATACAAAACAATACTTTTTAAGAACTCATTCTGCCTTCATCTTTTTGTGTTTCTTCAATGAAAGGCATGAGATGAGATGTATGCATCTGGGAACTGTAGGGGAGGAAAAACCTTCCCCACTATCTATGAGGGGTTTGGTAATTAGTCTGAAAGAAACTGGCAATAGACAGATTAACAGAAGAAAATAGCATTTAATTATGTATGCACAGGAGTGTGAAAAAATATGAAACTCAAAGAAGATGAGGTGATTGAAGTTCACATAGCATCCGGAGCTACAGAAATGCATAAAGACAAAGGGCTTCTGGGAAAAGGAGCAAGATGCTAGGTTATAGGAGAGTGGAAAAGGGAAATGGATGATGAATAACTAGCTCTTGCTTCCTCTGCAGGTGAAAAGTCTCTCAGGTAATAAAAGGTGTCTGAGCTTGCAGGATAGGTGGCAGCCTGTCATAGTCTGTCTGGGCAGGAGCCTCCTCTCTTGTGCTATAGTATGACTGATGGTATTCCCAGAGAGGGAATTCGAGAGAGTTGAATTCTTTCTGAAGGATCTGTTTTTAGGCAGATTAGTGATGGTCAAAGACAGCCCCTCCATGAGCTGTGGCTCATGGGCCCTGTGTTTGCAGCCATCAGCATACCAAAACGGCCTACTTGGAGGGGGTATTTCTTGAACTATTTTAGCAAACATATTTACACTATTTCATTCTTAATAAATATTTATTCTTCCCAATTTTGATCCCCAGGATCACAAATATGAATAAACTTCTTTATAATGCTAAAAAATAACATTTTTTTTCTGGAACTCTCTATTCAATTGTCCACTCTCACTTGAAGATTATTTAATATATCCTACTTTGTATTTAAACTTTTAATATCTCCTTTACCATCTTCCAAGTTCCCTGGGAAGAGAAATTGTACTACCTGTGTCTGCTTGAAGGAAGAAGTGGGTGAAGGAGGATCAAAAGGAACATCACCCTTGTAAGGCCTTCTCAATCCTCACTTCAAGGTACTCACCGCACTGAAGTGTTCGGAATATATTTGGGGAAATAAGCCGTACCACAAGCCACAAAATGTGAAACTAGCACTTTTTCATGTAAACTATGTGTTCTAAATGTTAAAGTATTTATGCTTCAAAACTGGTCAACAGAACTGGGGAGATAGCTCAGTGAGTAAAGCACTTCGCAAGCATGAGGGCCTGAGTACCAACTCCATGTCTTACATTTCTGAAAGGCAGAATCCGATGGATCCATGAGGTTCACTGGTTAGCCAATATAGTTTACATGGGGAGTTCCAAGATGGGGAGAAAACTCTGTCTAAAACAACAACAATAGAGCTAATGAGAATGAGTTGGTGATTCTTGATGGATAATGGCCTCTGACCTCCACACACATGAGCAGGAATCCACAGAACCGGTGCAACCTCCTTCCCCTGAAAACAGACATACACATGCACTCAAACAGAAGAGTAAATCCTATACACATCAACACATAGAAAACATAGACCTGACAAGTCCTATTCGGCTTATGTCCTAGAGCCCTGGCTAGGGGATGTGAGGGAATGAAGAAGAGGCACGCATAGAATGAAGCTGGAATCAGGTGGGGCTATCTAACTCTGATGGTACCATGGGAACCTGGAACCTCAGAATGTTTATCAGGTATAACACGGAGGGGAGGGTTAGCTAATGTTGGTAGGGAGCAAGCAGTCTCCGGATGTAAACATTTAGAACAGTGGTTCTCAACCTGTGGGTTTCTACCCCTTTGGCAAATCTCTATCTCCAAAAAGCATTTACACTATGATTCATAACAATAGCAACATTACAGTTATGAAGTAGCAACAAAATAATTTCAAGGTTGAGGGTCACACAACATGAGGAACTGTATTAAAGGGTGGCAGCTTTAGAAAGACTGAGAACCGCTGGTCTAAAAAGAGGACAAAAACTGTAGTTGCTGTTCTATACACACACTGAACAATGATCTATTAACACTCATACTCCTAAGGACAATGTTGCTACTGTCTTGAGCCTGTCCCATATAGGCAATGGCGTTTTCACCTGTCCTATAGATCTGGGTCCTTGGGAATTGTCAACATGTCCATGCCCATTTCAAAACAGACATTCACTTATATCTTCATTCAGTCAGGGCTCTCTCTGCTCCCCACAGAGGATTTGTGGACAGATCTGTTTTAATTCTTCTTCAGAGGTGCTTCCTTTGTCTAAAAATGAAAGCTTGACTGAAGCTGGAGAGATGGTTTGGTGATCAAGAGCACTAAATCATCTTCAAGAAGACCTCGGTTTGATTCTCACAGCCTACATGTTGGCTCACAACTGCCTGTAACTCCATTTCCAGGGTATCTGATGTGCTCTTCTGACCTCCCTAGGCACCAGACAAACTGGCAGTGTAAGACCCTAGTAATACGTGGATGGTGATAGACCTCTAGATTGCTGGGATTTTTGGAGCTGCAATTTTTGCCTTAAAACCACAGTATCACTTCAAGGATAGGGAACATGTATAGTTGTCCTAAACACATGGAGCAATTTAAAAAGAGAGGAAATATCCCTTATTTTATCTAAAGACATTAGGACAATTAAATGTACTTTGCAAGAAAAGTGCACTGAAGAAGCACCCATCTTTTCTAGGGGGAAAAGTTCCCCAAGGGCCATTCTCTATCATTAATTATGCATCTTCCAACTGCCTCCATATTAAAAGGCAAATATTGAGTGAAATAACTAGATATTATTGACCAAAACTTTGGCTCACCAGTCTTAGCTGACCTGGACTTTTGTGAATATGTATTTAGAGAAGATAGTTATTCAATGTATTTTTAACATTGCCATCCAAATGTTAGATATTCACATTTTTCTAACACTGTGCATATTGACCCATCTGTTTAATGGATACTTGCCCACTGCAAAAAGATGTTTTGAGAATAATTTTGCCCTTTTGATAAATCTGACCAATTACTACTACTCTTCTTCTTGGCTAGCTATCATAAGAGCCCTAGAAAGATGTATAATTGTTGTTAAATACCCAGTGATTTTCATTTTCTGAATTGAAAGCTAAATCCATTGAATTTGCAGAGAATATCCCTGAAGCAAAAGAGTGACAGCTGGGTCCTCTTTGGGAATGAGTCTGTAGCATGGAAAAACAGAATCTAGCATTTAAATTGCAAAAAAAAAAATAGTGACTAATAGGGCTTAATGTTTCACAGAGTACAGGAGTCATCCATCAATAATGGTTGTTTTTAATCTGATGAGAGGATGTGAGAAAAATTCTAGTGCACTACTTCAGAAAATGTGCCTCATGTTCATTCATCTCTCCTCAAGAAGCAAGGTAAGAATAAAAAACTGTGTCAGACCTGCAGATCATCTACCAGAAAGTATACCTATAGTTACACAAGTACAGCAAATGAATTCCCAGGGATCTTTGCATTATTCTTTTGGGGGTGTGGGTGGGAAACATTTTCAGTTTTATAAACCCTGTTTATTTTTAGTTCCTTTTCTTTCTTTTGTGTAGGAATGGAATTGAGTCATGTGCATAGTGTGAGAGTGGGATCAGCCCACATGCATATCAAGGTGTGTGTATGCCTAGGACAGAGGACAATTTATGGGACTCAGCTGTCTCCTTTCACCATGGGAGTTGTCATGCTTGCTGGCAAGAACCCTTACCCACTGAGACATTTCACTAGACCCATTATTAGATTCTGAGACTGGGAAATATATTAGAATTACCTCGATAATTCAAATAGATATTAAAACACAGATTACAGCAATTTGAACCAAATTTCTGTTTTAATGGCTCTGAAGAAGGATCCACAGATTTTGTGTGTGTGTGTGTGTGTGTGTGTGTGTGTCGAGTAAGTTTCCAAGTGTTGGTGCTACAGTAGCTGCTATTGCTTCTGCATCAAACATTTCTAAACAGAAATTTGAGGATGTAAAAGTTTCTCATGACTCACAGTTCTTGCCATAAAAAAGCAAGAAAATAAAACAACAAAACAGACACTTATGGAATATAAAGAAACTATTTTTCTTGAACTGAACTTTTATAATAGAGGCATAAGGATTATTGGAGTAATGATCTTTCCATTCACAGACAAAGCTGAGGAAAACAAATACAAGGACTGTTTGGTAGACAGCTATGAACTAAAGAGGACAAAGACATGGCAATGTAAAAGGGGAATTTACATTGAACAAGCTTATAGCAAATATTTCAAGCTAACCAGGGCACATGTGTACAAACTTTGGGGCCTGAAATGGAGTGAATAAGCCACGGTGTAAACAATTCACATTAGTTTAGGGTCTATGTATCTGTGTAAAAACAGCATGAAGTGCTATCAACTTTGTCACTGCATAATTTACTGGGCAAGCCATAAAAATAAATTTCACATTCTTTGTTTTCATAAAAACAATTACTTCTAACATCTTGAGGATAAGGAGTTGTCTCTCCAGAACCCTGAGAAAGCAAGGCTATCCCTAGGATTCTTTGCATTTTTGTCTCCAGTTGAATAAAGACAGTTTTAAGGAGAAGAGGAAAACCTATTAATATGCACTTTCAGAAGAACAGGTTCTTTTACCTTGACTTTTCTCTAAGAATCTTTCTGGGAGGAGTCGGGAAAGGGGAAACCAAAATCCAAATATAGTATATGTAAAAATCTAATTTCAGTAAAAAAGAACCTTCCAAAAGAGCAGTGCATGCCTAAAATCCCTGCACTTGAGGGGTAAAGGCAGTAAGATCATGACTTTGAGGGCATCCTAAGCTATGTAGTGAGGGCATTACAGAAAAAGGGAGGGGAATGAGGAAAGAAGGATGGAAGGAAGAAAGGGAAGGGAATGGAGGGAGAAACTGGGAAGAAGAAAATAATTGGGAAGGAGAAGAGGGTAAGGCCAAGTTAAAACATGCCTTTAAGATACTTTTGCTACAGAAGGCTATCAGGATAGGAATGTTCACGAATATAATTGTATGCATTTATAATAACTTCTTCTCTGGGTGTTTACATGGATTTTATAAATTAGAAAAATTTTGTTAGAAAAAAATTAAAAATCAAAGTAGTATACCAAAAAGAAAAGTAAATTCTCCAAAGATACTGAAAACCAAACAAATACCCATGACCTCTAAATGGCTCGAATAGTGATGACTACTGCAGTTTGAGTGTTTTCCCAGTGAGTCTGGCTGGGGTCATGAGCATCCATCATTTCATCAGTCTAAATGAACATAGCAGTAATACTGCAGTCTGGTTCATGTACTATCTATAAACACAGTTGAATACAGACACAAGGCATCTGCCACATTTATTCCTTAGTCCCTTGGTGATGTAGTCAGAAAGCATGATAAAGAAGATGCAGGGGGAAAAATGGAAAAAGCCTTTGCATTTTGGGTAAGGAAACAATCCAGTACAATTCTGAAATACTTAGAACAATTTTCTTTGGGCAAGTTTTACTTATGTTTTAGAACATCTCTGCCTTTCTCGTGCTTAATTACACTATGTAGAACATTTATGGCATATCATTGTCTAGAACTGTATAAATAAAAATTAAATACCGGAATAGAAAACAGGTACTTTTTGCACATTAATAAGGACCAAAGCTACAGCATAATATTCCAGTGGTACAATTCAGGACAACTATTACAAGATATGATTGTAGAAGACCACAGCATAACCCCTCTCAACACATCAGTTTTGCCAGAGATAAAGCTTATTGTGTGAAAGTACAGACTTAGCAGCATCTCTCAAAAGCTGTCCTTTTGTGGGGAAACTTTGTATCTTCAAACTAACAAGCAGGTTTAAGAAATCTCACAAGGCTCTACATTCTAGTTAATGACTACAGGCAACTAATGGCTACTTGTAGAAGAAGGATAAGTCTCTTTCAGGGAAAAGCCCCCTAATTGACTATCCAATACCAAGTGATGAGCCCTGTCCAAATACATATGGGAGCAACATTAAACAGACTCAGCAGATTGTATTTATCTATAAATGTATATATATATATATATATATATATATATATATATATATATATATATATAATATGTGTGTGCAACAATAAAAGAAAAGAAGTCATGAATTTGAGAGGGAATGTAAGTAATATCAGAGGTGTTAGAAGAGTGAATACAATATAATACATATGTGTTTAATTTTCTAAAAATATGAACAATTAAAAAGAATGATCATTTTTGATTTGCCTGTTATGACAAGCTCTGAATAAATAGCCTTTGTTTCTTCTCAAAAACATGTTTAAGCCACATTCACATAAGACAACTGTGACATGTACCAAATTGTACTATTTTTCTAACTTCTGTTTTATGGATGCCACTTCTTTTTCTCCTGTTATAGATACAACTTGCCTATTTGGTGGTGTGGGGCATTCTGAATCATTTTTGTTGGAACTATGACCTAACTCTAGAACCACAAACAAAAACAATTAAATCTTTAAAAATTGACTGTGGTTAAAAGACTGTGTTCAAAAAAATTTTAAAACCAATGTAGCAGCTTTATATAGTGAAGACAACCCTCTCAAAAAAAAAAAAAAGAAAGACAGAAAAGAAAAAAGAAAAACTTGAGGAACACACAAAAAGATCAAGCTGACCCATGGAACTTGCCTGTTTTTCTTCCTTAGATCAGAGGGCTGTGGTTAAGTTCCTCTCTAACTAGAGATTGATCTTTCATAATAGTAAGACATCTTTTGGTTTTGAATAGTTATTTTACATGTGATTATAGTTGCATGTGATAGTTTGAATGAGAATGGCCCTCATGGGGGCATGTTTGAATGCTTGGTCTCCAGATAAAAACCTGAGGAGGTGTGGTTTTGTTGGAAGAGGTATGACAATGAGGGTGGAGTTTGAGGTTTCAAAAGCTCTCATCATTCCAGTTAGCTCTCTCTCTCTCTCTCTCTCTCTCTCTCTCTCTCTCTCTCTCTCTCTCTCTCTCTCTCTCTCTCTCTCTCTCTCTCTCTCTCTCTCTCTCTCTCTCCTTCTCCCCTCTCTTCTGCCTCCTAATAGTTGTTTTAACATGTAATCTCTTAGCTTCTGCTCCATGCCTACTTGTTTACTACTGTGATCCCTACTATGGTGGTCATAGACTCTACTCACCCTCTGAAACTATAAGAAGCCCCAATTAAACTGTTGTGCCCAGATTGTGATCTGCCGAGAGACCACCAAAGACAAGCATGTGGGAATGCAAAAGCAAGGTTTAATTCTGGATGTCCAAAAGCAATACAAGCCTAGTCATGGACTTCGTTCAACAGATCTAATGCAGTGGAGGCTGGAGGAAGTGCCTGGCACTCTGCAAGCTCAGTTTTTAAAGGCAAAAACCACAAGGTTACATCATTTAGGGGTGCTAGTACGGGTATAATTCTGATTGGCTTGCTTCTAGGGACTTTCTAGAAATCATGGCTTAATCTTATTTCTTATTTTATTTTATTTTATTTTATTTTACAATACTATTCAGTTCTACATAACAGCCACAGATTCCCTTGTTCTCCCCCTCCTGCCCCCTCCCCTTCCCCCCAGCCCACCCCCCATTCCCACCACCTCCAGATCAAGGCCTCCCCTGAGGACTGTGATCGAACTGATAGAATCAGTCCAGGCAGGTCCAGTCCCCTCCTCCCAGATTGAGCCAAGCGTCCCTGTATAAGTCCTAGGTTTCAAAGAGCTATCTCATGCAACGAGCCTAGAACCCGGTAACACTGCCTAGATGCCTCCCAAACAGATCAAGCCAATCAACTGTCTCACCTATTCAGACGGCTTGATCCAGTTGGGGGCCCCTCAGCCTTTGGTTCATAGTTCATGTGTTTCCATTCATTTGGTTATTTGTCCCTGTGCTTTATCCAACCTTGGTTTCAACAATTCTCGCTCATATAAACCCTCTTCTTTCTCACTAATTAGACTCCCGGCGCTCCACCTGGGGCCTAGCTGTGGATGTTTGCATCCAGATTCCTCAGTCCTTGGATGGGGTTTCTGGCACAACTATTAGGGTGTTTGGCCATCCCATCACCAGAATAGGTCAGTCCCGGCTGTCTCTCGGCCATTGCCAGCAGTCTTTTGTGGGGGTATCTTTGTGAATTTCTGTGGGCCTCTTTAGCACTTTATTTCTTCCTTTTGTCATGTGGTCTTCATTTACCATGGTCTCCTATTCCTTGTTCTCCCTCTCTGTTCTTGATCCAGCTGGGATCTCCTGCTCTCTTTCCCTCGACCCTCGCCCTTCATTGCTTCCACTCATGTCCAGGCTGTTCATGTAGATCTCATTCATTCTGTGTCATTGGGTGATCCCCGTGTCTTTCTTGGGGTCCTGTTTTCCAGGAAGTCTCACTGGTGATGTGAGTAGCAGTCCAGTCATCCTTGTTCCACATCTAGTATCCTCCTATGAATAAGTACATACCATATTTGTCTTTCTGAGTCTGGGTTACCTCACTCAGGATGATTTTTTCTAGATCCATCCATTTGCCTGCAAACCTCATGATGTCATTGTTTTTCTCTGCTGAGAAGTATTCCATTGTGTATATGTGCCACAATTTATTTATCCATTCTTCAGTTGAAGGGCATCTAGGTTGTTTCCAGGTTTTGACTATTACAAACAATGTTGATATAAACATACAGGGAACATACCTAAACATAATAAAGGCAATTTACAGCAAGCCGACAGCCAACATCAAATTAAATGGAGAGAAACTCAAAGCAATTCCACTAAAATCAGGAACGAGGCAAGGCTGTCCACTCTCCCCATACTTATTCAATATAGTACTTGAAGTTCTAGCCAGAGCAATAAGACAACATAAGGAGATTAAGGGGATACAAATTGGAAAGGAAGAATTCAAGCTTTCCCTATTTGTAGATGACATGATAGTATACTTGAGTGACCCTAAAGATTCCACCCAGGAACTGATAAAGCTTATAAACACCTTCAGCAACATAGCAGGATACAAGATCAACTCAAAAAATCAGTAGCCCTCCTATATACAATGGACAAAGAAGCTGAGAAGGCAATCAGAGATACATCACCCTTTACAATAGCCACAAATGACATAAAATACCTTGGGGTAACACTAACCAAGCAAGTGAAGTACCTATATGACAAGAACTTTAAGTCCCTGAAAAAAGAAATTGAAGAAGATGTCAGAAAATGTAAAGATCTCCCATGCTCATGGATAGGCAGGACCAACATAGTTAATCTTATTTCTAAGGGGGTGGTTGCCCACCACCATTCCTCATTGGCTGCCCTCAGATGGGGACATTTTTATGGTCAGTTACCCTGGAAACCAGTGTTGGAACATTCTTTGGTCAAACAGTCACCTAGGGAACCAGGGAGA
Source organism: Peromyscus leucopus (assembly GCF_004664715.2). Taxonomy (NCBI): domain Eukaryota; kingdom Metazoa; phylum Chordata; class Mammalia; order Rodentia; family Cricetidae; genus Peromyscus; species Peromyscus leucopus. The sequence continues at coordinate 99,140,410 of NC_051083.1, forward strand.
GGACATTCCATAGTCCAGCAGTCATTACCTTGTGACTACATTGTGACTCTGTACTTTTATACTTCCTGGTTTCTGGAATCTGGACTGACTAGTTTTGGTAACTCATGGCCTATTCCAGTAACTCATGGCCTATACCTAAAAGGAGAAATCTTAGGCCTTAGTTTTAGGGTGAAAGCATTTTGGTCTTATTTCTAAGATGGCTCATTTTGGTCTCACAAACATCTTCTTTTATAAATTTCCCTGGTCATGGCATCTCTTCACAGAACAGAAACATAATAAGACAGGGCATATGAAGTTCAGAATTTGTGACAGAAATAAGACTGCATCATACAGGGAAGCTTCAGATACTTGTTTGAGGATTTGGTTAAAATTTGTTTATATATAGGGTTAGGTAACATGTGGATAAGCCTTTAGTCAAGATGTGGATGCATCTTTAGTCCAAAGTTAACTTTATGGAAAAGGTTGAGCAGGTAGACTCACCTTACCAAAGAAAATAATCTATAGTTGCCATTGTACAAAAGTTTTCATTAGGACACAATTATTTATTTCTAAGACATATTATGAAAAAGAGGACCATAAAAATCACAAAAAGTCAATAAATAAATAAATAAATAAATAAATAAATAAATAACCACTGAAACACAACAGGATGTATTTCTTAATTGGTTCCCAGAGGCATGTAAAAAGCTAAATTAATCAAATCTGCCTCTTTAAATGAGTCTTTGAAAACAAGTAAATTCACATCTTAAATAATATACTAAGGACTTGATGAAAAGAGTGTTGGATTGGACTCTTAATTGTGTCTAATTTCAGCAGGGACTCAGTTGAAAATGTCACTTCTTCCCTTTCTTCCTTTGGCTTTCTGCCTCTCTCTAATCCTTGTTGTTCAATGGATTATCTCCCACAGAATCTAGCTAACTAGCTCCAGGAGAGCAAAGTCCATTCTGATATTACTTAAAAAGAAGATGACAGATTATAGGATAAAGCAGACTCATATGTCACATGGATTTTCTACCCAATGTTTCTCTTATATTTCCTTGAAACTTCTCAAAGCCATTGATAAAGTGTGCTGAGATAGAATACCCCACATTGTCTTTTTCAAGGCCAACTTTTAATAAACCTCTTCCTATCTCTTACATAGGTCAGTAACTGGCTTCACTACTTTTCCTGTTGCTAGGATAAAATATCCCAACAAAAGCAGTTTATGGAAGAGAGGGTTTATTTGGGATCACAGTTTGGGGATAAAGTCCATCGTGGTAGGAAAATACTGGAGGCAGGAGCTGTAAGCAGTTGATCATATCCCATCCACAACCAGAAAGCAGAAGGGAGTGGAAATCTGTTCTCAGTTAACACTCTCCTTTTATTACAGCTTAGGATCCCAACCTCGAGAATGATGTCACCCATAAGGGGTGGATGTTTCCATTTCAATTAACCTAATCAAGATAATTTACCATAGGTATGTCCAAAGGCCTATCTGCTAGGAGATTCTAATACTTATGAAATTGGCTATTGAGATTAGTCATCGTAATAGCAGCAGTATTTTTCTTTAATTCCATCTTAATTTTCTGAAATTTTAAACACCTTTCCGCAACTACATTTTTGCTAACCAGAGATTTTCTCCCTAGGAACTAAAAAAACCTTTTTCTTAAATAGATACCTTAATAGAGTGTACAATTAAGAGGATAGGGAGAAATCTGCAGCTAGAGAAAACCCCAGGAACTCAAAAGATTATCTCCAGCTAAGACTCATAGCAAAGGTAGAGAGGGTTCTTGAACTAGCCTTCCCTTGTACTCGGAATGCCTTAGTATCTTAATTAAGACATAATTTATGTCTTAATGTCTACCTTAATTGTCATTATAGAACCTACATCCAGTGCCTGATGGAAGCAGATGCAGAGACCCACAGCCAAGCACTTGGCCAAGATCCTGGAATTCAGTTGAAGACAGGGAGGACAGATTATAGGAGCAAGGGGTGGTGGTCAGGATCATGATGGAAAATACCATAGAGACAGCTGACCTGAGTTAGTGGGAGCTCATGTACTCAGAACTGACAGCTGGGGAGCCTGCATGGGAGTAAACTAGGCCTTCTGAATGTGGGTGAATGTTTCGTGGCTTGATGTGTTTGTGGGTCCCCTGGCAATGGGACCAGGACTTACCCTGGGTACACAAACTGGCCATTTAGACACCATTCCCTGTGGTGCAATGCATTACTCAGTCTTGATGTGGGGCAGGGGACGAGGATGGATTAGTCCACCCCCAACATGGTATAACAGTCTGTGTTGACCACCCAAGGGAGGCCTTACTCTCTATGAGGAGGGGATGGGGGTGGGATGGGGTAGGTGGGGGGAGGGGGAGAAGAGGAGGAAGGGGGAACAGGAATTGGTATATAAAAGGAAAGAAAATCTTTTTTTAATAAAAAGGAAAACTTCTTACTTCCTAAGGTTTTTATGAAAAAATATTTAGATTACAAATATACAATTAAAAGGCCTTTCATGCCATCTTACAGTAAGCCAAAGAAAATTTGGATGCGTAGACTATGGTCATTCATGGTACAGAGCAACAAACACAGTGCACTGAGTTATTAAAAGTAAAAGCTACCAGTTAAATTGATAGATGTAGCCAATTCTCAGGTAAGTTGTTCATTAGACACACAAGGGAACATAAGCTAATATGAGAAAGGCAAATTATATAATCCATAGGGTACTGTTTATGTGTAATCCATATTGTGTAAAACAATGACTTTTCAGATTATGTCTTTGATATACCCCATTTTACAAGCACCCTTTGACTCTATTTTGAAGATGCACAGTTGTTCATCTTGAACACATGTAAATGACACAATCAGTCTAGTACCACACATGCATCAAAGACTGATAAATGACTTATTCTTGGGAGTAGAAAGAATGCCCTTCTATGAGCTTACTTGGGTGAATTGAGACTGTAAGGGTACATGGGTATATTAAAACCATATTAAAGATACAAGGCCTAAAAATTTGCTAGACATTCTAAACAACAAAAGAGGTATAACTCTGTTACCTGAACCCATAGAGAGGTGAAAGCCTAAGATTGCAAAGGTGACAGACAGCCTCAGCCTTACTGACCATTCAGTGTGTGGGTCAAGGACTAAGTCTATGCAGTGTGTGGGTCAAGGACTAGGTCTGTGCAGTGAGTGGGTCAAGGACTAGGTCTGTGCAGTGTGTGGGTTAAGGACTAGGTCTATGCACTGTGTGGGTCAAGGACTAGGTTTGTGCAGTGAGTGAGTCAAGGACTAGGTCTGTGCAGTGTGTGGGTCAAGGACTAGGTCTATGCAGTGTGTGGGTCAAGGACTAGGTCTATGCAGTGTGTGGGTCAAGGACTAGGTCTGTCCAGTGTGTGGGTCAAGGACTAGGTCTGTCCAGTGTGTGGGTCAAGGTCTAGGACTAAAAGGCAGAGAATGTAGACTATCCTAAGGGCCTCATCTTGGCTTCCTCTCTCTCATTGGTGTAAACTTCCTCACTGCCCTCTGCCTTCCCTACTCTGCTTCTAATACAGTGTGCTAATTACAAATAATTAAAATAATTATTTTAATTTAAAAAATAGCTGACTTGGACCTGGATACTATACTAAGCTCATATTTCACTCTATCAGAGAATTCTCACCAGCCTTTAAGCTGCTTAGGGAAAATGATACAGGGACAACAAAAAGTATCTATAAGATATGTGGTTACCAAGAAAATAGACAATGTGTGTGAAGGCCGAAACCCAGAAGCAATTTGGACTTTAGACCCTCATGCAAAGACATTGTTTCATGGTGAATGTTGGTATCATTAATTTCCTCAGGAATTTTCTTTACTAAACTCTTTGTTGGAGTAACTAATTTAGGAACAGAATCTTCAGTTTGAAGTGCAGCAGAGTGGAAGATCATGCATGGGTTGATGTCGAATTCACAGCTCACTATAGAACAATCCCAGATGGCTGTGAGTGCTCCAGACACATAGAAGGTTATTCCTGAGAAAACAGCCAGTCTGGTGGGTTAGATTAACATCACAGAATGTAAAGCTGTTTTTTCCCTCAGAGAAGATGTCTGATTCAACCTATAAATGCACATAGGAGAAACAGTTGGTGCTTTCTATGTAAACCACATGAAACCAGCTTTATCATGACCAGAACGTTCACCTATTAAGTGTGAGAATTACCCAGGTCATTCATTCTTGCTGAAGATAAGAAGCTTTCCTATTTTTCCATTAAGTTTCCTGCTTCAGGATTGAAATAAAGCCAGAGAAGCATCAATGAATTTACTCTTTCAGTTTTAGCTCAAGGGAGGCTAATCAAACCACTAATTAAGAAAAAATTCTGAAAAGGAAAAAAAGGCTGAGATCAAAGATTATTCCCAAAACAGTGAAATTTTGTAAAGAATACCTTATTTATTCTTTAACCATTTCATATACTAATGATTCTCAACCTTTGGGAGTCGATGACCCTTTCACAGGGGTCATATATCTGATATCCTGTCTATCATATTTACATTATGATTCATAATAGTAGCAAAACTGCAGTTATGAAGTAGCAATGGAAATAATTTTCTGGTTGCAGTTACCACAGCATGAGGAACTGCATTAAAGGGTCACAGGACTGAGAAGGTTGAGAAGCACAGAATATATATCTTGATCACATCTAGATCCCTGACTCCAATTTCTCTTGGACCTCCAACAACACATCCCCCTCCCACCTTCATTTCCTATTTTAAAATCACCCACTGAATTGAATTAGTACTACCTGCAATGTGCTAGCGGCCACATCAGAAGAAAAATGATTTGCTCTCCCTCTGTCATCTTCAACTGACAATAGCTGGGGCGTGCAGTCTTATGAGTCCATCCCATATCCATACTGAAATGTTGATTGGATTGATCTCAGCGGATCTTGTGCAGGTAACCATGGACAATAGATGGTTTTTAAGTAGTCATTACAAAACAAAGGATGACCCAAAAGACAAAGTCAAAATTAAAACAAAAGTCTTAATGCAATACTAGGGAGGTTCAGTGGACAAAAGGGAATATTTGCTAGCCCACTCACTCCAAAAAGTTTTCAACAAGTTGGTCTATTTATAACAGTTTAGAAAAATTTAAGTCAAAAGTCAGAAATTATAATAAATAACCTAGATACCAATGGATTAGGACACTACTCCACTAGACCAATAAAAACTAAGCCAGTGGTCCATTGACTGTACCCTTTGGTGGAATGGTGTAAGTGTTTAGGGATGAACTTGCCTTAATTTTGAAATACTTTAAAAGTCACATTAAATAACACCAACATACAATCAGGTACCTTATGTTTGACCTAAAGCTGCTATCATGCATTTTAAATCAAGCTGAAAAGTTTATCCCTACCTAATAAACTGTAAACAAAATTGATGTGCAAATAGAGTATAATCTACTCTTAAAGCAAGTAGCTAAGGCTCAACCAGGCAAAAGCAGTCAACTGTTTATACCACACTCAAATATTATAGACTTAAGCTTAACCAATTAGAATATATCTTTGGCTCACTTCCATTTTCTGTACATCATATCCTTTTCTCTGAGAATACTTACAATTTTCCTATGTGGTTGTTGTTGGAATTACAAAATGATTTTTGGATCATAAATAAAATCAATTAACACCATCTACAAAACAAAACCAGGCAGGGTGGCACATATCTCCAATCCCAGTACTAACAAGAAGCAGGAGGATTTCTGTAAGTTCCAGGCCAGCCTTCTCTACATGTGAGCTACTAAGCAAGCCTGATTCCTATATTAATGACCTTTAAATTATCCCTCTGCTTTATTTTCAACTACAACTTTAAAGTTCAGGCTAATGATACCTAGAAGCATTCTTATCCATCACTTTATTAAACATGTACTCCATAACCTTAAACAAAGCTATCTCAAGACTGTGCTCCTCAACCAAACATGATTAGAAATTAATCAATCTCTATTTAATTGTGTATGGACTCTTTGAATAAAATCTTCATGTTTCTTTTGTTTGCAGAAAGCCTTGTTTTGGAAATGACTTCTATGCTCTCCTTGTCAGCTCACCAGTAATAAAACTTTCTCTACACTCTTTTGTGCCTTGACTGTGCTTATTTTTGCTCTGCAGTTTTCATGAAACAAAGCTATTGTTATGGATAAATCTGCATTACACAGAATTAGACTTTGCTCTTATTGGGTCAAAGGCTCTTGCTCTTCAGCTTCTGGTGGGATAAGTATAAGTCCTAAAGAAAAGAAGTAGATCTCCTTTGTGACCTCCTAGCCTGCTGGAGTTGAGTCCCAATATGGTAAAGACAAAATCTTGTGACCCTAGCTTTCACCTCTTGCACCTCTGGTAAGGAAGAGGATTCTGTCTGTTTCCATGATCAAGGGAAAAGCTTGTGACTGCTCCAAAATCTTTGGAAGTTTCTGATGACTGGTGAATGCTGTGAAACCCTTGAGTTGGCTAATAGGGTTTCATAACAGAGTGGGAAAAGGTTCAACAAGTTAGAGAATTCACAATGGTTGGTGCCAGGTTTGAAATTACGTTGAGAGACTGAGATTTGATGAATCAAGAAGTATTCTTAACCATGTCACCACCAGAGAGTTGAGTGGCTAAAGGCTTTTCCTATCTCAAAAGGAAGTTAGTCAGAGACTATGAAATTTTCAGAGGGGCTTCTTGAGAAATTGGAAGACAGACATCCATGGTCTAATTATTAGCAGTTTAAAGGTTGGGAAATTGAAAGCACCCTTTCCATTCTGCAGATGTGCACAAAGATAAAGTATCTCCAGAGAGACATGTGGGTTCTTTATTAGTTTGATTGGTTTTGTTTTTATAATCCAGAACTCCCAGATGTGATTTACAAATTCAGTGTTGTAAAACACCAAAGTCAAATTTTTATCTGCATAAAAATATTTAAAGCATGCATTTTTACTAACCATTGTTTCAAATTCCCTTCCCAAGTTTTCACTTTTGGAAAAGAAAGAGAAATCTCTGTTATGAGCTTGTTCCTTCTGAGAAGAACTTGAGAGCCAAAAGCCCTACTGGGACCTTTGTGAAATCTTTCAAGCATTGATGTGCACTTGGTTATGTTTATCTCTACACCCTACTTTAACCTTGACATTTTCTTTTGTCTAAGAACTTTCTCTTCTGCTAGTTTTCTCTTATAAAGTTCTCAGATTTGAATGACTCCATCTTATCCCCTTTCTGAAATAAAGGAGGGGCTTTAAGGATGCTTTGGTGGCATCTGCAGTATAAAAGCCCAGTCTAGTTATTCAAGTCAAAGGAGTTATTATAGTGCTATGTGACTGGATGCCTCCTTGCTTTGCCGGGCCACATAGAACCTAGTAATCTTTCATGACCTTGGATTATTTTCTCTCGTGTTTATCCTACAAAACAGAAAAAAAGATGTTTTAAGAAGTAAAGGGTTGAATGAACATAGAGAGCCTTGTAAGTCTGATTAAAAACAAGTTATATTAAAGGGCTCTCAGCCCAGATAGGTCTCCAAAGCATGAGTCTGACTTTTAGTTAAGCATTTCAAAACTCATTACAAAAGAAATTTCCAGTCATAAGGGTATCTTGCCCTTCTCAGCTAATTAGTTCTTAAAATGTAGGCATCAGATATTAAGTCTGCAGAGCAAGCCTTTTGACTTTTTTGCTTTTATTGCACTTTAAAACAAATCATGCTTAGGTTAAGCACTACTTGTTTAAGATACTACATTTCTACTTTGTTTTCCCCAATTCAAACATTTAATAATAAAGGATTGCTTAGAGCTATGGAGAAAATCAGATCGGGAAAAGTCCAAGAGCCTCCTCAAACAACATAGGCTATTGCTACTGTACTTGGTTGCCTCACAGAAATTAGAGGTAAATCCTTGTTGCTAAAGACATCACATACTTCAGACATAGGAATTGGAGGAACTGAGATGGGTCTGTCTTGAAATCTGTTTCCCTCAAGATTAGCTTTCATAATACCAAAAGGTGGTATGCTAGCTGAAAAAGGAAAGAAGCAATCAGTAGTCATGTTTAACTGTGGAGCCTGGAAACCACAACAAGGAGCAGAATGGCAAGTTATCTCTAAAGGTGCAATAGTAGTACTTATATCTTGGTGGTAACCAATAGATGTTTGGTTAGACTAAAGCTCACAGGAAACATAATACACCTAGGCTACTTCTTAATAGGTGGACAAACATGAAAGTTCCTTCTACATACAGACAGCTTCACTCGTGTCAGCAAGGGGACTGGGAATATTAAAATTCAAGGAGTCAAAGGCCCCTTAGAATTGGCCTAGTTGGATTCAGAGCGGACTTCTTCGTATCAGCTCCAAACTTTTCTTAAATGACTCCTTGGATCCATTGTACCAGAGTAAAGAGAGCACAAGAGTCAAAAGATAAGAGTGAACCACCAGACACCTGCTTCTGAGGATGGAGACTAGGACTCACACTAAAGGAAAAACTCAAATAATAAGAAAATCAAAGTAATAAATGAATATATAGTTGCCTTTATATCCTCATTAACTTGTTTGTGCATATAAATGTAATTCCTTAAATATTCAGGGTCTTTCATTTTTATGTTTTAATCAAAAGCTTAAATTAACATTTGTTATAACTGTAGAAGAATAGACAACAAAAGTATCCTTTTGTCTTATTATAGCTGGGCTATTTGCTTAACTGTCTTTGGCCTGGTTTCCCCAGAACATTAAATCTGTATTATCTAGGAAACATAAAATTTACATATCAGTAAAATTGATATTATTCAAAATATATGACATATTTCTATGTACCTTAAAATGACTTAACAAATTAATTATGTAGGGAAGGTGAGATGGATTAGAGAGTAAAAGCACTTGTTACCAGTCATGGTGTTCTGAGTTTGATACATGGGGTCCATGTGGTAGAAAAAGAGAATGGACCCTTGAAAGCTGTCCTCTGTTCTACACACACACACACACACACACACACACACACACACACACACATCTTAAAGTATTAAACTGCTTGGTCCAAGGAACGTAAGACATATTTTGCTTTACCATGAGAGACTTCCACCCTAACTAGATAGACTGCCCTCATCCAGATGGAGATAGATTCAGAAGAATAACCACCACTCCAATTTTCTCAAGAGTAAGGAATAAAATGTCTGAGTTTGTTTGCTGCTAAGAGACTCAAGCACCTTTAAGGGCAGACTTGTGTATTGAGGAACTTTCAAATTATCCTCTACTTTTCAACTGAAACTTTATGCTACCTGATCATGCCCAGAGGAATTCATGACTATTACTTTAATCTTTTAAAGGTAAGCTTGATGCTCTTTTTTTTTTTTTTTTTTTTTTTTTTTTTTTTTTCGAGACAGGATTTCTCTGTGTAGCTTTGCGCCTTTTCCTGGAACTCACTTGGTAGCCCAGGCTGGCCTCGAACTCACAGAGATCCGCCTGGCTCTGCCTCCTGAGTGCTGGGATTAAAGGCGTGCGCCACCACCGCCCGGCTATGCTTGATGCTCTTAAACTGAGCATGCTCAAGATTATACTAATTAACCGAGTATACTCAGGAATGGAGAAACTCACATGTAAATATGTATAGACTTCCTGAATAAAATGCCCATGATCCTTTTGTTAAAGAGGGCATTGCTTTAGACAAGACTCCTATGTTCTCCTTGGCTGTTGAAGACAAGCAAGGAAATACCTGTGCTTACTCTGGCTTTACACTCACTAAAATGTGAACACATTGGATTTAGGTACCTATATAGTGAGTTCTAGGCTAACTAGGATTATATAGTGAGAGCTTACATAAAAATATGTCAATTTGTTGTAATTTTTCTTTTCAACAATGAAGTTAATTCAATTTAATTCCTCTTTAGCTATAAATACTTTCTATGGGGCACAAATATCAGAGGGAATAGAGCAGTCAAAGAAGACTCATGCTTTGGTTAAGAAAACAACTCAAAATACCAGACTCACAATGATTCTTCTCTTTATTTCCTTATACCATTAGAGAAGCAGAAATATCATTTTTTGTTATGATTTTACCTTTCTTATATATTTTTCATACATAATATGTTTTGGTAGTAGTGGGGCTCAAACATAGACAGTTTCATTTCATAATACATACTTAGACTAGACTAGAAAAAAAGGCTTATTTATCTGCTACCATTCATTGCAGTACTGAGCACAGTATAACTCTTGACCACTGCTTAAAACAAATATTAAGTGGTTTTATCCACTTATTTGGAGTGTGATAGCTATGTTCATGTTAGTGCACTATGGAAAGTAAAAGTCAGTCTGAGTTCACTTTGTTCTGAAAGTCATTAAAATTCCCATTCATCTGCAGTTGGATTTCATTTGGACATGAACCTAATTTTATCACACTAAAAACCATGCCATGGTTACTTTGCAAGGCTGACAGTATATACATAATTTTAATTTGGCTTATCTGGTGAAAGCACAGAATATGTGATGCTAGAGGAATAGCAAACTAGACTAAGTTTCATGAACACATTGTTCTATTAAGAAGGCTTTTCTCTGCACATTCTGTGTGATCATTGTTCACTATTAAAATGTGCTTCCCAACCCTTTCCTAGTCAACCTTTACTTTTCCAAACCTACCCTGACTCAGAGCAGTTTGGGCATGCCTCTTTGTAAATTTCAACATTTTTTATGTATTTCTATGCTTTCAGTACATTTCAGTGATTAACATATATTTAACATTGTTCATTGAATGCAGACAAAGACTACACAGTAAATGAAGCAAATACCTATATCCTTAAAAAATAATATACAGGGGACATCAAAGTACATTTGTATCTTAACAGTTAATACTTGGTGTAGAACTTATCACACAATCAATATGAGTTTGATGAATACATGAATGAATGAATTGATCAACACAGTTAATCACTTTCTCTCTTGGTGTGGTCACTCTATTCTTTTCCAATCTCTGCCATTTCCTTCACCTTTAATTCTACAATCTGACAAATTAGATAAATTAAATAATGAAGTTATAAATGGAACAGTGGTATAGCTCAAACATGACTTTTGGAGGTATCAGAAGATAGGGCTCAAGCTGCACACCCTGCTGTTGCTAGGTGACCCAAACCATCTCTATGTATAGACCTCATGCTCAAATTGCAGCGAAAAGACATATTCATATTTTCTATGGCCAAAGTCTTTAGCAACTGCTTATCTATGAGCTGTGAATTCTTCATTATTTCCTTATCAGACTAAGAACCAAAGGTTTACTCCTTTTTGTAGCCCCGTCACAATACCTACAGGAGAAATGAAGGGTAAAGAGAAAGTTATTGGTTTCTTCCTGGTTAAATCTATTTTCATTGTTGGTTTATCTTAGCCTAAATCAAAACTTTCTCTATTATAGAGGAACATAATACGGAGGAAGGGATTCTTCCTGCACTGACTGCTTCAGTAATCACTGGGTCCTGACAGTGAATGCCACTGGAATAGTAAATGCAGAGACACAATGTAAGAAACATTGATGTAGCCAGCTAGTAAGATAACTTTAATTGCTGTGAGGTTTCATACTTATTGTCAAAAAAGTAGTTTCTCAGACGATTGAAGCAGATCCTTCCATTTGAATAACAATCTTCTGCTGCCCCTGGAAGCTATTCAAATCTTCCCTTTTCTAAGGCTTTTTCATTTAAATTTCTTGTTTTATTCATTCTCTCAGCTGCTCTGGTGGCAAGAATGGGCAGCATAAGACCTTAAGAGAACAGGTTCCTCTTCCCTAAGGGAAAGTTACTGCATCTTTACAGACAGGTTTAGGAATACTGCTTTTGTTCCACGTTTTCTTTTCAAATCCTTGAAAGGGTTTTAAGAGTAGAACAAAAATTCACCACACTTGTAGCTTGAGTTTTCCGCCTTGCCCACAGTCAGGACAAATCTTTGTCACCCGCCAGTCCCACAGCCGCTCAGACCCAACCAAGTAAACACAGAGACTTATATTGCTTTCAAACTGTTTGGCCGTGGCAGGCTTCTTATTAACTATTCTTATATCTTAAATTAATTCATTTCCATAAATCTATATCTTAAAGTAACGCATTTCTACAAATCTATACCTCGCCACATGGCTGGTGGCTTATCGGCATCTTCACATGCTGCTGGTCATGGCGGCAGCTGCTGTGTCTCTGGTCATGGCGGCTGCTGCAGCGTCAGTCCTTCTGCCTTTCTGTCCTTTTATTTCTCCTCTCTGTTAGTCCCGCCTATCCTTCCTGCCTAGCCACAGCCGATCAGGTTTTATTTATTAACCAATCAGAACAATTTGACATACAGACCATCCCCCAGCACAGCCAAGTGCAGACCATCTCAAACACTGCACTCAGCCATGTCTATCATCTTATGCTGTAAGAAAAGAACCAAGAAGCTCCACAAATACAAATCATCCCACAGCACACACTGCTTTTAAAAATAAATAAAATAAAATAAAAAAGAATATCATTATATAGGAGTTGGAATGTAGGGCACTGTCAAAGCATGTGCATAGCATGCATAACACTCTGGGTTAGATGTCCTAATAGTGAAGGAAAAATACCCTGTTGGGGTGTATTAAGGTGCTGGGTGGTCTGAGTACAGGTGAAATTGGTATGGTGAGGAATGTGTTTTGAGAGTGCCTAAAGATAAAAGAAAAGGATTTGGAGGAGTTACACCCAATGAGAGTTATAGTCAACAGAGAGAGAGAGAGAGAGAGAGAGAGAGAGAGAGAGAGAGAGAGAGAGAGAGAGAGAGAGAGAGACTGGGTCTGCATGAGCTTTTAAAAGCCCAAAGCCCACCCCTAGTGGACACATCTCTAACAAATGCACACCTCCTAATCCTTGCCAAAGAGTTCCACCAATTGGAGACTTGGAGACGGAACCAAGCATTCAAACATAGCAGCCTCTACAGGCCATTCTCATTCAAATCACTAAAAGTCCCAACGCAGAATCATTGTAAAATTTGACCAAATCAAGAATATGTAATAGTATATGTTTACCACTATAATGTTTCATTTGATATATGGCTTAAAACTGGAAACAGAACCCAAGGAGAAATGGAAATAGCATGTGAGGTGAATGTATGAGGTGCCATGCACAGCTAATACATATCTTTTCCAGGATACAAGATCTAAGAAATTAAGAGGGCTTTGTTATATGCCAACAAGAAAATTTAAGACTTCAGTAAAATGGACATAAATGTTTAACAATATTGAACCTATTGCTGATTATGTTGTTATATTTCTAAATATAAGATTACTGAGCAGCATTATCTTTGAAGTGAAATTTTTGACCTCTATGATACATATATTGGCTGCTGTTTCTACTAGCTTTGAATTGACTCTGATTATTTGTCCTATAGTTTACAGTAGACGAGTAGAGAGAAATAGAAATCTGACAAAAGAAAAAAAGAGTTGATAGATAGTTCTACTTAGAACCAAGGTATTTCTTTTTTATAAGAAAACTTGCTTTTATCCTAGAAGTATGTGACACTACAGAATCTATCAGTCTATGAGATCAGCTTTTAGGGGGCCAATAAAGGACAAATATGGAAACTAAGATCAGATAATTGATTTGCCTGAGATTATGCCTTGACATTAGAGGTATTGCTGAGGTTAAATTCAGTCAAAGGACCCATACACATGAAGCATTTAGAAGAAGAAGAAGAAGAAGAAGAAGAAGAAGAAGAAGAAGAAGAAGAAGAAGAAGAAGAAGAAGAAGAAGAAGAAGAAGAAGAAGCTGGGTGGTGGTGACACACACCTTTAATTCCAGCACTTGGGAGGTAGACACAGGCAGATTTCAGTGAGTTCCAGGTCAGCCTGGTCTACAGAGTGAGTCTCAGGACAGCCAGTGCTGTTGTACAGAGAAACCCTGTCTTGAAAAACAAAAAACAAAACAACAACAAAAAAGAACGACTTAAAAAAAGCAAATATTCAGAACAAATATGATTTAGATAAATGAAAATCTTGCTTTACCATCCATTTACCTAATAAGATAAATATACTTGAGGGGTTAATTTTTTGCAAAACATTTTCATATATAATTACTTAATATTCATATTTAATGAAAAGGAATTTAGTCATTTTTTGCTTTCTATGGAATCTAATATAGACAGTATTACTCTAAATAGAGCTTAAAGCACTGTTAATGCATTTCTTTTACAAAATGTTTGCTTTATTGGTGACTGTTTTATGAGAAACCGTGCTCACTGAAATGTATATACAGTTCTGAACACTTGCTGTTTCCTCTCTAACTTTCAGTTTCACAGTTTACAATAAATATCAAAACCTCATGTGTGAAAAAGCTATTTTAAAAATACATTAAGAAGTTATTAAGTGAACATTTTTATTTTTACTTTTCTATTTTATATCTTCTACAGTGACATTTAGCACACTTGAGCTTACAGGTATTGAGATTATTTACCACCAAAATGTTATTATAGAGATGATGTTAGCAACATTTTAAGGAAGGGGAATATGGGATAGAAAGTCTTATGTAATTTATAGCCACGACTCTACTGGCAATGTTTTTTTCATTTATGTTTAATATGATTTTTCATTGACAAACACACAATTAGATATTTAGAAAGGAGTAGAATGGTATGTTTTGACTAAGAAGGAGTTAACCTATTTATATTTTAAATATGCAGGCTGATTAATTTCCTAGTGATTTTCTTTTATTAATATTATTTAGCAAACCATTGATAAATAATGATTTAAAAATAGCAAGAATGCACTAGAGTGATGGGATAGGAGTTGATTCTTTTAAAAATAATATTCTCATGTCTACAAGTCTGGAGTACCGAAGTTGATATAACTAAGAGAAAAGGAATTTTAACACTATTAATTTATTATAGAGAAAAATAAATTTATCAAATTGATCATTACTTTGGGAAAGAGAAGTAAATGAGAAATGAATTTGTGAATTCCTTGTCATCTGTTCATTGCAGAGATTCCTATTGCTCCCAGATAAGACTCCTAGCTCTTTGAGCACATCTCATAGACAACAGCTTCTGAGTAAAGGTTGAACACAGAAAGGATGTTTACTGAGTCATTCATTCATTCTGTCTCATTTCAAAATATTCATTGGATACTCAATGTGTACAAAATTCTAAATCATGAAGACACTCTAAAAGAGATACGAGACTAGTTTTTATGAAGCTTATATTTAAAAAGATAAACTCACTTATTGGAGAAATTATTTTGGCCACTCCATGTAGTTAAAAGGATATTTATTTAATGGCGTAACTCACAAATTAAGTAATGGGTAGGTCACAGGGTCTGGGGAAGGTGTAACGCAGTCCAGCGGTGTTCTCTGGAGCTCTGCACAGTCCACCTTCACCGTTCAGTGTCCCGGCACCGAGCACGCACAGAGAGAGCGCTGGCCCATCCAGCTCTTGGGTCCCCAGGCGCCTCCCCTCGCCCTGCCCCGTAGGTGTGACAGTTGCCAGAGTCTCAATGGGGGTTGGAACTTCCAGATCCAAGCTGGAATGGCTACTCACTACACTCACTAGCTGATAGAACTGCTGTTTGTTATTTTTTAGTTCTTTTTCTTTTTTCTTTATTTAATTATTAATTTATTTTACATCACAACCATAGTTTCCCCTCTTCCCCTATTCCCATGTCTCCTCTGCCACCCCCTCCATCCACTCCTCCTCTGTTTCTGTTCAGAAAGGGCCAGGCCTCCCATGGGTATCTACAAAACATGTCATACCAAGTTAATGTATAACTAAGCACCACCACTCCTTATATTTATACCAAGCAAAAGAAATCCAGTATGAGGATTAGGTTCCCAAGGGCCAGCTAGAACATTAGGGACAGCCTCTGCTCACATTGTTAGGAGTTCTACAAATAGAGCAAGGTACACAACTCCCAAATATATGTAGAGAGCTTTGGCCAGTCCCATGCAGGCTCCATGGTTGTTGATTCAGACTGTTAGTTCCTAGTAGCCAGGTTAGTTTTTTTTCTGGGATTTTCTTTCCTTTTTTTTTTTTTTTTTTTGTTTTAATTCATTTTGCATACCAACCACAATTCCCCTCCCATCCTTCCTTCCACTCCTCCCCTCCCCCTAAGCCCCCCCCTACTCCTCCAAAAGGGTAAGGCCTCCAATATGGAGCCAACAAAGCCTAGTACATTTAGCTTAGGCAGGACTAAGCCCCTCCCCCCTGCATCAAGGCTGAGCAAAGCATCCCACCATAGGGAATGGGTTCCAAAAGGCCAGCTCATGCACCACGTATAGATCTTGGTCCTATTGTCAGGGGCCCTTCAAACAGACCAAGCTACACATCTGTCTCCCATGTGCAGAGGGCCTAGTTTGGTCCCATGCAGGTTCCACCACTGTTGGTCTAAAGTTCGTGAGTTCCCACAAGCTTGGTTCACTTGTCTCTGCAGATTTCCCCATCATGATCGTGAACCCCCTTGCTCATATAATCCCTCCTCCCTCTCTTAGACTGGACTCCTGGTCCTTGGCCTGGTGCTTGGCTGTGGATCTCTGCATCTGCTTCCATCAGTTGCTAGATGAAGGATCTATGATGACAGTTAAGGTATTTACCAATCTAATTACAAGAGAATGCCAGTTCAGGCATCCTCTCCACTATTGCTAGTAGTCTTAGCTGGGGTCATTCTTGTGGATTCCTGGGTATTTCCCAAGCACCAGGTTTCTCTCTAACCCCGCGATGTCTCCCTCTATCAAGATATCTCTTTCATTGCTCTCCCACTCCATCCCTCCCCAAACCCAACCATCCCATTCCTTCATGTTCTCATCCCCCATTCTCTCCCCTCTACCAACCTCAGGCTGCCAGTTTACCTAGGAGATCTCATCTATTTCCCTTTCCCAGGGCACGCCATGCACATCCCTCTTAGGGTCCTCCTTTGTATTCTAGCTTCTCTGGAGCTGTGGGTTGTAGTCTAGTTATCCTCTGCTTTACATCTAGTATCCACTTATGAGTGAGTACATACCATGTTTGTCTCTTTGAGTCTGGGTCACCTCACTTAGGATATTTTCTAGTTCCATCCATTTGCCTGCAAATTTCATGATGTCATTGATTTTTATAGCTGAGTAATACCCCATTGTGTAAATGTACCACATTTTCTTTATACATTCTTCAGTTGAGGGTCATCTAGGTTGTTTCCAGGTTTTGACTATTATGAAGAATGCTGCTATGACCACAGTTGAGCAAGTGTCCTTGTGGTATGATTGAGCATCCCTTGGGTATATTCCCAAGAGTGGTATCCTTGGGTCTTGAGGTAATTGATTCACAATTTTCTGAGAGGTCGCCATACTGATTTCCAAAGTGACTACACAAGTTTGTACTCCCACCAGCAGTGGAGGAGTGTTGTCCCTACTTCACATCCTCTCCAACATGAGCTGTCCTCAATGTTTTTGATCTTAGCCATTCTGACAGGTGTAAGATTGTAGTTGTTTTGATTTGGGTTTCCAAATCAAAGGACTAAGGATGTTAAGCAATTCCTTAAATGTCTTCCAGCCATTTGAGATTCTTCTATTGAGAATTTTCTGTTTAGATCTGCACCCCATTTTTCTTTTCTTTTCTTGTGTGTGTGTGTCTGTGTGTGTGTGTGTGTGTGTGTGTGTGTTTGTCTTTTTTTTTTTTTTGAGACAGTGTTTCTCTTTGTAGCTTTGGTTCCTGTCCTGGAACTTGCTCTGTAACCCAGGCTAGCCTTGAACTCACAGATAACCTGCCTCTGCCTCTCAAATGCTGGGATTAAATGTGTGCACCACTACTGCCTGGCCCTGTACCTGATTTTTAAATTGGATTATTTGGTATTTTGTGTCTAGTTTCTTGGGTTCTTTATATATTTTGAAGATCAGCCCTCTCTCTGATGTGGTTCTTAGGTTTTCTTGTGATGTTCTTGACTCCTCTGCCTCTTATACTCCTTCCTCCCTCTCTTCAGCAGGATTCCCCAAGCTTGGCCTATTATCTGGCTGTGGATCTCTGCATCTATTTCTATCAGTTACTGGATGAAGGCGCTCTGATGACAATTGGGGTAGTCATCTATCTGATCACAGGAAATGGCCAATTCAGGCTACTTATCCACGATTGCTAGGACTCTTAGCTGGGGTCATCCTTGTTGATTCATGGGAGTTTCCCTTGCATCAGGTTTCTACCTGATCCTGAAAAGCCCCCCTTTCCAGTCATCTCTTTCAGTACTCCCCCGCTGCACAGACCCCACAACTGATCCCTCAGGGTTAAAATCCCCAGCTGCCCCTAGTCAACCCAGGAGATCTCTTCTATTTCCCCTTCTGAGGGAGATCCATGTGTCTGTCCCCCATTGGGCCCTCCTTGTTACCTAGCTGCTCTGGGTCTGTGGATTGTATCATGGTTATCCTTTACTTTATAGTAAATATTCACTAATTAGTGAGTACATACCATGTTTTTGTTTTGGGGTCTGGGTTAACTCACTCAGGATGATTTTTTTCTAGTTCCATCTATTTACTTTTAAATTTCCTAATGTAAGTGTCTTTAACAGCTGAGTAATACTCCATGGTGTAAATGTACCACATTTTTTCTATTCATTCTTTGGTTGAGGGGCATCTAGTTTGCTTCCAGGTTCTGGCTATTATAAATAATGCTGCTAACCTCATAGTTGAGCAAGTGTCCTTGTGGTATGATTGAGCATTCCTTTGTGTATATGCCCGAGTGGTATAGCTGAGTCTTGAGGTAGATTGATTCACAATTTTTTAAGAAACGTACGTATTGATTTCCAAAATATATGCACAAGTTAGCATTCCCACCAACAGTGGAGGAGTGTTCCCTTTGCTCCACATCCTCTCCAATATAAGCTGTCATTAGTGTTTTCGATCTTAGCCATTCTAAAAAGTTTAAAATGGAATCTCAGAGTCATTCTGATTTGAAATTGAGAATTGTTCTTTCAAGGTCTGTAAAGAATTGTGTTGGAAATTTGATGGGGATTATGCTGAATCTGTAGATTGCTTTTGGTAAAATGGCCACTTTTCTATGGTAATCCTGCTGAACCATGAGATCTTTCCATCTTCTGATATCTTTTCCCATTTCTTCCTTCAAAGACCTGGAGTTCTTGTCATACAGCTAGCTCTTTCACTTGCTTGGTTAGTGTTACCCCAAGATATTTGATACTGTTTGTGGCTATTGTGAAAGGTGATGTTTCCTTTAATATTATCACTAGTTTCACACTCAGGTAGCCATTCCTCAAATAAAAATTAGTTATTGTCAGAATTCTCAGCACCTATCCTTACCCATAAGGATGGCCATAAATTTGTTTTTATCGAAAGGATGACTTTTGTCTTCCTTTGTATTTCGTTATCTTATGCATTTCTGAGCAGTATGACTCATTTTTGCCTCTTTTGAAACATATGTAAATAGAATCATCCAGTGTTTATAATTTTTGTGCCTGGTTGCCTTCACCTATTATTACATGTACATATATAAACATATTTTGTTGCTACTCAATATGATTCAGTTATTTAAATTATAATCCCATTCTTAGATTAACTTTTACTAACATAAAATAACTTATGCATAGCTTACTTTCTTTTCGCAATGGATATATATATATTACTGATTCAAAAATTCCAGAAACTTCATTAATCTTTTGTGACTGCTGTTTCACTCTTATACTTGTTCCTATTGCTGTCACCAAATACATCACAAGAACGGGTTAAAAGGGGAATTATTTTGACTTATTCCTTCAGAAGATGCAGTTCATCAAGGCAGATAAGGCATTTTCAAGCAGCTCACTTTCTTCTCATTTTTTTGACAGATCTGGAAGCAGAGTTGTGACTAGAAGTGGGCACAGACTATAGTCATCAGATGTTCCCCACTCCCCAGCTCTACTTCCTCAAGACAGGATTCCTGCCTCAAAGGATCAACAACCTCACATACCAGCATCACCACTTTTGGATCAAGTATTCAAATCATGATGTTACTGGGGACATTCCAATTTCAAATTATAACACCACTCAAAGTAATGCTTTCAGAGTTTACTTCTTATGTTATGTGTATTATCATTCATACTTTAACAAGGTTTTTTAAAAATACCTAATAATATCTCACAGACCACTAAAACTCAGTTTATTGTTTTTTGAGTAATTTTTTCAGTGCTCTTCAGATCAGACAATTTTCATTGATAAACTTCATTTTGAGGAACGTGACTGTGTGATTTTACTAAATGAAGCATTTAAATTAGGAAGGTAATAATATAAAATGACTGTTTTAGTTTCATGTTGTGACAGAAGTCATCCTGTAGAAAGCTGTTGATTTGATATCCTGATTAACATTTATTTAGAGTAGAAATTACTCAGTGAAAGAAAGAGAACATTTTTATGCATATTGCAATAGTAATATATACAAAAGTGTGAATTTATTAGAAAGCTAAGGAGTTTAAAATACACCATTCTAAAATAGGCCATTTTGGGGTGCTGATGACTTGAAACTGCATACATAAGGAGGTACAGATGCAAGAAAGTGCTTCTAGTGAAATTCTCTTACTGTACTACAGCTTCTAAAAAGAATGAAATCACCGTGAGTCCCCTCCAAGAAAATCATATTGACTAGAGATTGATTGTCTCAAAGCAGAAAACTGAAGATTGACCTCATTATCAGACCTCTTTGTCATGGACTATCATGTGTTCTTTTGAATACCATTCAGTTTTGCCAAAACAATATACTTTTCTCTATTAAAAAGAAATTTTTGATTTCTATAGTGTTTGGGGTATTTCGCTTCACTTCTTGTGATATTCCCTAGTATAAATAATACATTTATATACCCCCTTTAAATTAAAGTTGTTAGTTTATTTCATAAATTGGATTTTCAAACTCCCAATGGACATAAGAAAGTCTTTTTCTCCTAAAAGAGCATTAGCAGCATTAAAAGTAGTTTAATGTCAACTTTTTTTTTTTTTTTGCAAATGAAAGTAATTTTTCTTTGACTTGTCTTCTTGTGATTGGTGATGATACATAAATTGCAATTCAAAGCCAAATACTTGAGGACTACTTACTCTCTGGGTATCTTCAATGTACATATGAAATTACATTATAATAAACTATTTTCTCCCCCGTTAATATTTGTTTTTCATTGCCAGGATCTGTTACTACCCTAGAACAGAATAACTAAAGACATTTGAAAGGAAATGGAGTTCCATTGCTTAATAACAAGACTTACAATAAGTCGGTATTAATCTAGATAATTTGTTGTTTTTAAGTTGACAGACACATAAAGAACATAAAGTCCAGAAACACACACAGACACAATCAACTAGTTTTCATGAAAATTCTAAAGTAGTTAAATGATGAAATGAAAGCTTTCTGTAACTGGTTTTGATTCACATAGAGCTCATACAGAAATATAGAGCATGGACCTTCACTTTATAACACATTCTGCAATGAATTCTATATATAAAACTTAAACTGCAAACTGACTATACAAAAAAAAGGAGTCCCTGTGACATTAATATACACATCTATTTCATAGAACACAGAGGTATATACAAACCCTTAGAATAAAACTAAAGATAACACACACACACACACACACACACACATTTGTTTTTGGTTTTTGTATATATAATGTATACAGAACACCAAAATTTAATAAATAAAATATGAATAATCAGATTAAAAATGGATAAACAATATGATTATACTAGAGAACTATATAAATCAATAAGTTTATTATTAAAATATGCAATGTCATTAGTTGCCAAAGAACTCCTAGTTATTAACCACAATATAACACCAAGAATTCCAATAGCAAAACTTGAAATAAACTCATTAAAATTAATGATTAAAAACATATACCATGGAAACTATTGTTAAGGTTGCAGAACAACTGAAAAAATATATATATACATTTGATATATATATAAAATTTAGCTGTTTCTAAACTAGTTATTTATATCAATCATTCTTCTTCAAGATGTTTGTCACATATGTATACACATTTTTTATCTAAACAGCCATAGCTTTTTTTTTCAAATTTAGAGTATACTCAATTAGAAATAATCCTAAATTTCCTCAAGAGAACAGCATCCATATAATAAAATACTACTTGGTAATAAAATTTAATGAATTATTGATGCAACAGTAAGCCATGTGTAAAACCTGAAGCTTTCATTTTGAAAGTATACAATTATAATAATATTTATATAAATTCTAATAGAATGCTAATTTTCAATTAAAAAAGATCACTAGTTTCCTGAAGGCTGGGGTCAAAAGTAGAAAAATTCAGGAATACATCGATTTCAAAAGTCTGAGGAAATTTTAGGGGAATCAAAGTTCATTGTTATCTTGATTGTGGTGATTTTTTTCACAGGAAGGTATCAATGCCCAAACTTAGAAAATTATATTCTTTGACTATACGCACTTTATTGACACCAATTATATTTCAAGCAAATTGTATGAAAATGTAGCTATGTGAATGTTGGAAAGTACTGGCAGCTACAAAAAGGGAAAGGAGTCATCTTATGCGGCTCTTCAAGTAAACAATGGTTCCCTGTCAAGCTTTCCTGGCACACAAATGACTTTTCCTTTCACTTACTACGTCTTCCCACTCCAATTTGCAATATAATTTAAAAATAAAGGCTCCTCTCCCATGACCAGGAAAGTCTTCAACTGGAGAAAGTGGTACACCAAGGAAGCCACATAACCTTCAACCTATGTCCTGGCCATGGGATGTGCTGGGATAAAGGTGGCCTAGAGATTGAGAAGGTGGCCAACAGATGACTGATTTAGCGTAACACCCACAGCAGGAGAGTAAGTTCACCTCTGACACTGCCTGGAGCACCAGGACCTGTACAAGCTGCATGATCCAGAGACCTAGGATAGAACCAACCATGACTGGAGGGGAAAATCTCAATGTAATGGTGCCTAACAATATTCTGCCATATTCATAGACTGGTGCCTAGTTCAATTGTCTTCACAAGGCTTCGTCCAGCAATTGATGGAAACAACTGAAGAGACCCACAGCCAAACATTAGGCCATGCTTGGGGAATCCTGCAGAAGAGAGGGAGAAAGGATTGTGAGAGCCAGAGGGGTCAAGGACTCAACAGGGAAACTCACAGAATCAACTAATCTCAATGAGGCTCAAAGAGACTGAACTGACAATCTTGGGACTGACCGAGGTCCTCTGCATATATGTTACAGTTGTGTAGCTTGGTCCTCTTGTGGGATAGTGGGAACAGGGGCTGTCCCTAACACTTTGGGTGGTTCTTGGGACCCTATTCCTCATACTGGATTGCCTTGCACAGCCTTAATACATGGGGAGGTGTTTATTCTTACTACAAATTGATATGCCATGTTTTGTTGATATCCATGGGAGGCCTGAACTTTTCTGAAGGGAAATGGAGGAAGAGTGGATTGTGAGGTGGGAACAGAGGGAAGGATTGGAGGAAGGGACTGGAAGGAGAGGAGGGAGGAGAAACTGTGACCAGAATGTAAAACAAACAAATTTTAAAAATGAGGGCTGGAGAGATAGTTCAGCTATTAAAGGCTAGGCTCAAAACCAAACCATAAAAATGGTAAAATCTCACAAGGCAGTTATTTCATTTCTGTGGCATAAATGCTTATCTAAATTAGTTGTAATGTTAGTTTCAGAGTTCCTTAAGGGAACTGCATGTACTTAATCAGAGGCCAAATTTGAAAGATTGGACATATCAGGATATACATGCAACATTAAATAATGTCAAATAACTTAGTCTGGAAATGGTGACAATAAATTGCAAAAGAAGGTTAAATGCACTTGTGTTATTCATAAAGAGTAGTACTTTTCTCCCTAGATCAGTATTATATATATATATATATATATCTTTGGGATCGGCCATGGGTAGGAGAGAAAGCACTTGACATGGAAAGTTTCATTGATCTGGATTCAATTCCAGAGTTAATTTCATGGCTCAGTTACTGCTTCATTACTTTCATTCCTTGACTTGTTCTCAGCATCTTTCTTTTTATGTTTACCAATTGCAAGTTAGCTGCCTAGATTCCTACACATAAATTCTGGAAATTTTCTAGAATAAATTGTATTTGCCACTTTCAATTTCAACCTGCGAGTCACCAAGTTAAAAAAGAAGCAATTGCAATGAAGAAATATTAAATGGTATTACTGGTGGCAACTGTTGATTATCTTGTGCTTGGTAATAACTTTAGGAATACATTTTTAAACTATGCCACTTCTAACTCTGATCTTGGACAAGTTCTTTCACTTCTGTGTACTGTGCTTTTTTCAACTATGAATATGTGATCGGTGATGATTCATTTAATCCAGAGTTATTTTGAAAACTAAATGACCTACTAATTTGAAAGCATTGCCAATTAATGTATAGTAAATAATTTCATTTATTTTTCATTAACTTTTAACTTGTTACTTTTTTCTATCATTTTTGTCCAATACTGACTAGAATGCTACATATAACATTCATTACCATATGCTAAGCAATTCCCTCTACTCTCTTCTCAACTTTTCCTGTCCAATCCGTCTTTTTCCTTCACAATGGACAACATATCTAATATCCTATTCCAATATTTCAATTCTGGACTCTGAAAAGTATTTTAAAAACAGAAATTCACAGCCAGATATTAATGAAGGATAACTACTTGATATATGATATAAAATGGCTATGATTTATACTTTTTTCTTCATAAGTTTCACCAACATAAAGATTAATGGTGGAACTTTCCAAGAATCAAAGCTGCCTGTTAGGGGTTAACATTTTAGCAAACATTTTAAAATACATTTTAACAACATATAACTTACATATAAAAAGTATAACATTCAGTGAGTAGTAACAAGTGTGCAATAATTTAGTCATCATTATAATCAATGTATAGAATATTTTGTCACTAAAATTGTTTCATAAGTTCTCTTTACAAAATTAAAGCTTTTATTCCATACCTGCATGCTAAGCATCAATGACCTTCTTTCTGTTACCTTATAATTGGTATCATACAACATTCAATCTTCACATCCAATTTGCTTCATTTAGCCAAATATGTTTAAGATTCTGTTGTTGCATATACTAATAGTCTGTTTTTTTTATCATGAGGTAGTACCATATTGATCACATCTATCAAAATTTGTTTATGCAATCACCATTTGATGTTCATTTGAGTTACTTCCCTTTTGGGGCTATCATGAGTAATGTGCCTATGAACATATATAATATATGCATTTTTATTTTGTGGATATAATGTTTCATTTCCCTAGAAAAATTTTGGATTAAGGGAATATATATATATATATTATATTATATATATTTTTCACAAGAATTTTTTGGTAAAGTTAAGTAGAAACCTATATCTATAGCTATATATTTTGTGAACTTATTTTCTAAATCAGCTAAAGATATCATATTCATATTAGCAATAATAAAGGTTCTAAAAGTTTTCTGTCTTCATTATTACTCTTTGTGATAATCTCTTCAATTTTAGTCATTCTTTAGGGATAGAGAGATGTCTCAGGGATTAAAAGACTTATTCTCACAGAAGACTGGGGATGGGTTCTCAGTACCCACATGTTTTCTCACAACCATTTGAATTCAGTTCCAGGAGATCCAATATCCTCTTGTGACCTCTGTGGCATCCAGGCACACATGTGCTACACACTATTAGGCAAAAGACCCATACGCATAAAAAATTAAATAAATCTAAATGATAATTAATGTTTTATGCATCTTTTAAGTGCATAAGATTATTTCATTGTGATTCTCTTATTTTAATGGCAAATGTTATTCAACATCTTAAAGGTATATTTTCCATTTGTATACATGCTTAATCAAAGCAAATATTTAGATCTCCAAGGATAAGGTACTTAAAATATTTGTCAAATCTACACAGTAGCTGCACTTAAGGGAGATTTAATACTACATATATTATACTACTAATTATTATATGTATTTGTCAACATCTAGTCTGGAGAAATGGTTAACAGCAATCCAACTTAAAAATGTAGACCAAACAAAGCATTCTCGAATATGATATTAAGTGTTTGAGAGATTATGTCACAAGACAATAGGTCGTATGCAGAGCAAAGCAAACAAGCAATGTGTTCTTGGGTAAGATGACAGTGAGTGAAGAACAAGAGCTTTTATTAGCATTGTCACATCGAGAAAAACAGACAAGCAAATTGGTTTGTCTCATATCTTTTTTGAGGTATAAAATAAGCTCAGAGATTTTAGAGAAGGGAGAATAGAGAAGACGTTTGAGGGGCTCATGCAGGTGATGTCTGACTGATCATAACCTTGGAACTAGTCCTGAAAGGTGAGTTGGTGAAAGTCATTATCACTGTTATCATTTGAAGGAAAGGTTGAGTTTCTATGTTGAGATGAAGCCCGAGTTCACATCATGAGGTAATCACTCACACTTATATCATGGGGAGATTTGTTCTTTGAGGTTCACTTTAATCCCTTGTCATAAAGATGTGTATAGATCAGTTCTATATGGTCTTGGAATCCAAGTTATCTATACAAGGGAATGACTCAAAAAATAAGTAAATAAATAAATACATACTCCATTGTGGTCTGACTGTGAAAACTCCCTCATAGAATACTGTGTCTGAACACAGCTGGTGTTTGGGAAATTAGTGGATCCTTTACCAAGTGAGCCTTGCTGGGGGAGATATGGTCACTGGCTGTGGGCATGGAGATTTTCTAGCTCTATGCCTCTTCCTGTTCACTCTCTGCTTCCTCACTGCAGATGCAAAGTGATTAGCTGCCCCCTGTTCCTGCTGTTGTGTTTGTCCCTCCTGAGTATACTCTATTCCTCTTTAATAGCTTCTTTTAAGATACGTGGTCACAGGGATGAGAAAAGCACTAAGGGGCAGACATAAGACAGAGGGAACAGTGCAGCTAGAACTGGCTAGGCCTTTCTTTGGATTCATTTTGCAGTTTTGTAACTCATAGAAGTATAGCAGTCCTAGAATGTAAGAATAGGCAAATGTAAGTCTATCACAAAACCTGTCAAAACTCATAGACATCACTCATTTCATTATGTTTCACTGAGAAAGCAATGAAAATCAACTATCAGAAACATCTATCTGGCTTTGTTCATGCATCACAAAACACTGCTGATAACACCAGTTTGCTCAGCTATGTCCAGCAAAGTTACTTTTATAATCCTAAGAAGTAACATCAACCTCTCATCCATCCCTCTCTGACAATAGTCAAATAATTGCTAAGCAAGGAATTGTAAAAGAGAACCCAAGAAAAAACTATTAGTTGCTATTTCCTGTCAGAGCCATAAATGGTAAAAGTGAGTGAATCCTTTTTCCCTTTCAATTTCTGGATTAACAGCTTCTATGTATCAGGTAATGTACTAGACTTTGATGATTCAAACAATGGTAACATACAGTCTTTGTTCCAAAAAACCTTGTCCATTAAGGAGAAAGTCACATTCAGAGGGCATTATAATATCGTGTGTGGAATTACCCTAGTTAATATAAATCAGCTTAGTATTTAAGCAATCTTTTCAACCATTCCTGTCACTTTTTGCTTTGGAAATTCCTTTTTATAAGATACTGTTTCAGCTACTCACAAGGTAAAAAGGCTTTAAAGTTTTAAGAAGACAAAATAATTGTATTTGAAAATGAATGACAAGGTGAGTTTTAAATATCAAACTCATGTATTGGTGCTGTGTATTGTTTTCTCAGTGGAATTAGCTTTTGTTTTTGAACTGTCTAAATACTTTAATAAATGTACTTACCATTCAATTTTAAAGCACCCCTTTCAGTTATTCTAATTTGACTTACGATACACTGTCAATCTCCAATTTGGTATCAGAATCTGAAAGTTAGTCAACAATTTCAAAAAGTTTGTCTTTGCTGACAATGATACTTTATAGATTTTTCTTTAAGCTGCATCTTTTAGAAAACTGATAAGTGACAATTTTCTGGCAACATGGGTAATGGGGAGTTGAGTCTTATTATTCTTTTTATAATATAGGTTTAACCTATTTACTTCTAATTCCTGAAATAGTTTAGAAAAATGCTATGCTAGTGCTGTGGAAAATCACTTTGAAAGAGGCATTACTAACAAAGAGGTTATGCATAATCATACAAGCTGAAATATAGACTTGGAAGATTCAAAACCAGATCTAGTTTATGGCTCAAATTTTCTAGATTAGTACAGGTAATACATAGTAAGCACTTTTTTCCATGCTATAGTTCAAATTTCTTTTCTTTGATAAACCCAATCCTTCTTCTAAATCTATACATTAGAATTATTCTCTCTACTGGGGGGTGCACGCATGTGGTAAGTGGCAAAAAATAAGATTTTAATCTGCAGCTCTGGTTTATTAATGTACCTTTTAAGAAACTGTACTATAGTCTGATATATGATTAAACAAGGTCTAGAGAGGCAAAATTTACCCAGTATCTGAAGTTATTTAATGCTAGGTATAGAATTAGAACCCAAACATCTTAGTCACCTCCCAAATACTGTCTACCATTCCAGTCTCAATTAATAATCCATGTTAATATGGAATGGAAAAATAAGTGAAATTTTTATTAGCATATTTGTTTGTTGGAGAACCTAAATATAAAATAGAAGTAATGGAGATCAAGAGAGATGGTTAGTGGAGGGGCAGTATGCTGATGCTTTTAATTAATATTTTGGACCATCAGTCTCACTTACTCGTAACCTTTTAAAGGGTAGGTATATAGCTGCTCAAAGTAACAATATTACTGAGCTGGACAAACAAAAATGTTGCCCATAGTACAATTTTGACAGCAAGGTCAATGGTGTCCAGAAAACCCTTGTTATAGAAGCTCCACCATTCAATTTGTGTTTTAAAAATCTCTGGGTAAGATATAAAAGATGTCATCAATTCTCTACTTACAGATTCAAGGAATAGAGTAAAATGTGAAATGGGAAGTGATCTTATGGGAAATGTATTTTGAAACTCATTTGAATGAAATAAAGAAATTTTCAGAGCACTTTATTTCACCTGGTATCTAGATTATTCTTTCAGCAATGACAGATATGGAATCTGTCCTGTTTAAAAGGTCCACTGGAAAGTACGCCCACATATTGTTCAAATAAATAGCCTGTGTTGTAATATGAAATTTGACTCATTTCAACATATCAAGGATTGTTAAAGGTATGCTATTATAAAGAGCTTTAAATATCCTGTCACCCAAATGTGAAGACTATCCATGTGTTCTCCAAACTTAGAGCAATAAAAAAATTATGTATGCCAAACATTTTTCTGACAAATTATAATATTGTACTGTATATATAATTTTCTGACAAATATCTATTCGTTTCAATAATAAGGTACAAAGCAGAACTATAGACAAAGAATTGAAATCAAATTAATCTATTAGTTTGTGTTTAATGAAAACAGTTGTCAACAGTATTCACTGGTTATGTTCCCAGAAGGTAGTGTCATTTAATGAAAAGACAGAGTCACTTCTTCCTATGTTTTAATAATATATTTATTTGAGTTTGATGAGATGAAACAAGGATGGAATGAAAAAGGACTTGAACGGATGATAAAATGAATTACGCTCTGTCTACATCTTGGCATGCACTAAGCCACTGTAGTAAAATTAAATACTATCAGGTGTGGGAAGATAAAAATAATCCAAAACATTTTGAGAAATGTGATTGTACAATTACAAAGCAGTTCTGTTAATCAGATGAATTGTTGCTTCTCTTGACAGAAAAAAGGGCTTTGTAAATTCACTGTTGAATTGTGCTTTTGAGTATTTAAGCGATGCTCATCACTGACCAGGGATTATCTGTGTGGGGCCCATAGATTGGCATTTCTCTTGCCTGTAAGAGAAGCTACTTTATTTTCTAATTCTAGGTTTCATTTCTATCATGATTATGGACTCAGCAGAAACTAAATTTGCCAAAGACTTCAAAATTTCCTTCATCATTAAATCATACTATGTAGCTGAAAGATCAAGCAGAAATAATACAACACTTTCTTCCTATAGATATTCAATTCTTGGAGGACTACAGCATACTTCAGGCAAGCCACTTGAAGTTTAACACCCTTACAACGTATCTACACTCAGGCCTGCCTGGACTTCTCTACTGACTTCTCTGCCTCAGAATGCCAGGGGCTCTATTCTTGTGCTATGTAATACACATTCAACAAAGGTGGAAGTTGACTATTGTCTTAGGCAACTGATATTTCTGAATGTAATGAATCATCTTTTATGTTCCACTTGTTCAATCTTACAACTAGAGACTTAATATTGTATAGTGAGAAGTTGTATGTAAAGTTGTCCTACTTTGTACGGGAATACAGATTCTACAGTACTTTGTGCCTGCTGCCTTACAGACTGGCATTATCAGTTTGAATAATGTCCTGAAAAACTCTACATATAAAGACCAATCAAGATATAGAGAATCTGAAAGTACAGCAGATTAAAAGTCAGCAGAATAGTAACAAAGCATGATTTAGAATACATGTCTACAGTTATAACAGTTCTTTTAAATACAATTAGAAGGTATATTTCATGCAAAGTCTATATTTTAGTGCATAAAAATCTATTTCCATATGAAAATTTTAGGATCTTTGTGTAAAATAAGTAAATCTGAAAGATGTACCATGCTTATCTATGTTTATATCCTGTGAGATGCCAATGGTATGTGAGCATAGCTGAATGGCCAAGACAGCTGCCAATTTGTAATAAAATCACTTAATGATTTTTAAGATTATGATGTCAAAGTATGGAGGGACAAATTTAAAACATATGGTCACAGACAAAGGATATAAAGAAAAATAATCCAGGACAGGGTGGTTGTTTAAAAAGCTTGTTGCTGAATTGGGGAAGAAAATGGAAGTAATATTTTAAACAAGATTTAAAGAGAGATATTCCAGGAGAAGGAAGACTTAATCAGGGAGACACAGTAAATAATTCATACTCATTTTACAAATTCTCCTTTATAAAATATTTCTAAGGGTTTGCTGCTCTATCTCAAATATTGAGGCAATAATCCAGTCTTCATTGTCTATATCAAATATAAATAATACTACACAAAGTCATTCTCAATGAGTTTAAAAATTTGGAGAAAAAGAATTTCATCTGAATTCATGAGCATTGTAAGAAAATTAGATCTTTTAATGTGTACATTTTGTAAGAAGATCCATGTTAAGTATTGTGTTGGTTTGAATAAGAATAACCCACATGGGTTCATATATTTAAATGCATAGTCCCCAGGTCTTGTAACTGAAATGACTAAAAGGATTAGGAGATGTGGTTTTGTTGCAGTATGTGTGGCTTTGTTGGAGGAAGTGTTACTGGGGGTGGGCTGTGAGGTTTCAAAAGACTATGCATTAATTACAGTAAATGGTAGTTAATACTGCAACTGGTCAAAGTGCAGAGAATAAAAGACTGCAAAATGCTTAAAATTAAAGGGAATATATATATATTCATATCACCTCCCTTCCTTCATTTTGGAAGATAGGGCCGAATGTAAGAGTGTTTGCATGACTGCAAAGAAACATCCTCTAGACACAGCTGGACAACTGCACATATAAACTCGCAGCATCTGTAACATTTTGACAAAATCTGTGTGTGCCCAAGCCAAATCTAATCACAGCATAGTGATGGGACTTGAGTACATAATTCCCCCACTAGTTGTGAAACATTGGCAAAGGTTAGCTTCTGGGAAAGGGAGAGAACTTTTTTTTTTGAAGAGTGGAGCCCCTGGTAATTGGACCACTCTGCAGTGGAATACCACACATCTAAGAATATTTGGTTAGCAAAAATTGTTCTTGATGAGTCAAAATAAAAGGACGAAAACCAGGTGGGTAGGGAAGTGGCACATAGATCTGAAAAGAGTTGGCAGAAGGGGAGAATATGATCAGGATACATTGTATGAAGATGTCAAAGAACTATTAAAATCACTATAATTCCTAACTGCATTTTGAATACTTATACTTACACCCACAGATAAATATAACTCTCATACTTCAGCAAAAAAGCTTCTTTTTTTTTTAGAAGACAAAGACCATTACAGAAAAGCACAAGTTGCCAAAGTGTAGAATTTAAATGACTGTGGGATGTCCAGCCCCTATAAATATATCCATAACAGAACGCTTATAGTACTGGACGCTCAGGGAATGTTGCAGAAGGCAGAGGGGTATGGTCAGTAGCAGAAAGAATGTAAGAACCAGAAGACCATGAAGACTGCTTCAAGATTGTGTCTTCTAGACATGACAAGGGAGCCACAACCATGAAATCTCAATAGTGTTGCTGCCTAAACAAGACCTGAACGATGACAACACCTGCTGACATGTCTATATTGAAGGGAGAAATGTCAGGGGTCTCCACATCTAGATGAAGAGCTACAGGCAATTACTAACTGCTGAGAGAAGGAAAATCAGTCTTTCCCAAGGAAGAGATCCCTAATTAGTTAGCTAATGCTAAATGGGTAGCTCTAAAAGTATATGCATAAATTAAGCACTAAATAGGTTCAGCAGGCTGTGCATCTATCATCTGTCTATCTGTCTATCTATCTATCTATCCATCCATCCAGTCATACATGTGTAACAATAATAATTAAAAGATTAAGAGACCTTGAATTTGAGAGGGAGTGGGATGGGATATGACAGGGGTTGAAGGGAGAAGAAAGGGAAAGGTGATACAATTATATTTTACTTTAAAAATCTTAACATTGTTAAAAGTTCATCAAAACTATACATGATTGGAATTAGAATTTAGTCCTCTGCACAGTGCTTGCCACACAGTAGGTAAAAATAAGCATTGAGAGGATGATGCACCTATATTAAGGCTAATTCTTCCACAATTGTATAAATTAAAAAAAATGAACATTGTGCTTGTACAGCTGTAATTATTCTGCTAATTTCAATAAGAAATATGATGTAAGTTATTTGTATCATAATGCTTTATCAAGGTTTTTTGTCCTCTAGAGGTCCTTTGCATATATATTACGATTTATAGTTTTGTGTTTTTATGGGATTTCTAGATGTGTAATGTGTGTATACTTCCATATGTGTCTCTTGAGCTTTTTCTTTCCCCTTTTTCTTTTGTTTATTTGTTTAATACTATTTTGCTTTTATGTTATCTAATTTTATTTTATTATTGCTAATTGTACAGGACTTTTCATATACTAATGAAAGAGAGAAAGAAAGAGTGTGTATTTGGATGGGTGGAGAAGTGGTGAGGACCTGGGAGGAGTTGGGGAGGGAAACTGTAATAAGAATATATTGTACTCCTCTGTTCTTGATCCAGCTGGGATCTCCCATCTCCCAAGCTCTCTTTCCCTCGACCCTCGCCCTTCATTACCCCCACTCACGTCTAGGCTGTTCATGTAGATCTCATCCATTTCTCCATCATTGGGTGATGCCCTTGCCTTTCTTAGAGTCCTGTTTTCCAGGTAGCCTCCCTGGTGTTGTGAATAGCAGTCCAGTCATCCTTGTTCCACATCTAGTATCCTCCTATGAATAAGTACATACCATGTTTGTCTTTCTGAGCCTGGGTTACCTCACTCAGGATGATTTTTTCTAGATCCATCCATTTGCCTGCAAACCTCATGATGTCATTGTTTTTCTCTGTTAAGTATTCCATTGTGTATGTGTACCACATTTTCTTTATCCATTCTTCAGTTGAAGGGCATCTAGGTTGTTTCCAGGTTCTGCCTATTACAAACAATGCAGATATGAACATAGCTGAGCAAGTACCCTTGTGGTATGATTGAGCATTTCTTGGATATATGCCCAAGCGTGGTATAGCTGGATCTTGGGGGAGATTGATTCCCAATATTCTAAGAAAGTGCCATATTAATTTCCAAAGTGGTTGTACAAGCTTCCATTCCCACCAGCAGTGAAGGAGAGTTCCCCTAGCTCCACATCCTTTCCAGCATATGGTGTCTTCAGTGTTTTTGAATCTTAGCCATTCTGACACATGTAAGGTGTATCTCAGAGTTGTTTTGATTTGCATTTCCCTGATAAAGAGACCATGGTAAATGAAGACCACATGAGAATAGGAAGAAGCAAAGTGCTAGAGAGGCCCACAGAAATCCACAAAGATGCCCCCACAGTAGACTGCTGTCAATGGTCGAGAGACAGCCCGAACTGACCTACTCTGGTAATAGGATGGCCAAACACCCTAATTGTCATGCTAGAAACCCCATCCAATGACTGAGGGAACCAGATGCAGAGATCCATGGCCAGGCCCCAGGTGGAGCTCCAGGAGTCCAATTGGCAAGAAAGAGGAGGGTTTATATGAGCAAGAATTGTTGAGGCCAAGGTTGGATAAAGCACAGGGACAAATAGCCAAACGAATGGAAACACATGAACTATGACCCAATGGCTGAGGGCCCCCAACTGGATCAGGCCCTCTGAATAGGTGAGACAGTTGACTGGCTTGATCTGTTTGGGAGGCATCCAGGCAGTGGGACCGGGTCCTGTGTTCAGTGCATGAGTTGGCTGTTTGAAACCTGGGGCTTATACAGGGTCACTTGGCTCGGCCTGGGAGGAGGGGACTGGACCTGCCTGAACGGAGTCTACCAGGTTGATCTCAATCCTCAGGGGAGTCTTTGCCCTGGAGGAAATGGGAATGGGGGGTGGGATGGGGGCCGGGAGTGGGGAGAACTAGGGAATCTGTGGTTGATATGTAGAATTAAATTATATTGTAAAATAAAATAAAAAATGATAAACCTGGAAAAAAGAATATATTATATTAAAAATCTATTTTCTATGAAAACGTGAAAAACAATATCCATATTACATGTTTAAAGATATGTAAATATTATGTGTCTCCAACAAAGAAAACAGATGCTTAAAGAGTTAAGGCTGCCTGTCTCTCTATATTGAAAATGGTTAAGTAGAAAATGATCCGAGATCATCTCACTTCAA
Source organism: Peromyscus leucopus (assembly GCF_004664715.2). Taxonomy (NCBI): domain Eukaryota; kingdom Metazoa; phylum Chordata; class Mammalia; order Rodentia; family Cricetidae; genus Peromyscus; species Peromyscus leucopus. Next base: position 99,175,183 of record NC_051083.1, read on the forward strand.
AACTGAAGTATTTCCTGTGATTCTCAGAAAGGAAGATGGCCCCACAAGCTCCTCCTGAGACAGTAGTGGGAAATGGCTAGCTAGTTCTTAGGGATCAACCTGTTTAACACTAGGAATCAGCCTTATTGAAACTGAATAATAAGCACCATTTTTGTAGCAATTGAATTAGCTGTACATACATATCTTTAAGAAAATATCTGATGTTTTGATGAGGAACATCATAGAAGCAAAAGATTTTCACACATTCTGTCCTAATTTATTTTTTCTCTATTTTTATTTATTTTTCATCCTTGAATATTGTGAAATACTACAAGTTGTCACATAAAAGGAAAAAAAGAAACCATGTAGTGCTCTATCAGCATGGTTTGTAAATCCTGATATCAAGAATAGCAATTTATGTGTCACAGGGGCTTTGGCATAGTTTTGAATTCCCAAAAGTCTTCCTTAACAGAGTAATAGTTGAGATAAAATGAAGAATGCAAAATAGCTATGAGAAGAAGGATCTGCAGAGGCATGAGGCCTTCTCTAGACAGGTGAAATGGTTTATGGTTTATGACATTGCAATTAGATCAATGTGTTAACTTGCTACATCAACTTGTTAATTGTGTTGAAAAGCACAGAGGCAAATTAAGAAACACTGACGTGGCAGCAGACTATGAATTTTTATGCATTTCATTATGTCCTGAGTCACATTCCACAGTTATCTTCCTTCTTATATTTCTAGGTAATACAGCCTTTGTTGGCAATGTGGAGAGAAACATATCTTACATAAAATTTGAAAATTCCAATAATCTACATTATAACACTTGTATACCTAACTAGGGACCATTATTTGAAGAGGAAATAGTGAACAGTTGTGATCCAGAACATCAGTTAACTATTGATAGAATTTTTACCAGGGCAGAAGATTTCAGGGCATATCTGTTATTCATGTTTCAAAGAGCAAGCAATAATACATATCTAATGGGGTTGTTCCTTCAGTTACAATGGATATGGATACTAATCAGCCCATCATAAACTGAAAACAGCTTAAGCTGAAAATGCATTTAATACATCTAAGCAAGCAGTTATCAGTATAATCCATTTTTACCAGAAAGTGTTCAGAAAACATATATTATACTACAATTATGTAAAGTTGTCTGACACAAAACTTATAATAAAATGTTTCATATCTCATGTAATTTATGGAATAATTATTTCAAGAAAAAATGCTAGCAACACAGTATATAATATCAAATATTTATACCTGTGATTTTTGTGGCTACCGGGGGCATATAACTTGATCCTACTACTCAGCATACTGAGGGAATAACATATCACATATTAGTGTCTTCAGAATTGATAGAAATTCCAAATTTCAAGTGTAGTTTCAAGTTCATACCTCTTGTTATTGCCCTATCCAAAAGCTTGTAAGTTAAACTCTTATACATGAAAGAGCATTTCTAATAATATTAGGCTCATGCCTAAAGCCTATCATAATACTTTGTGAGAAAAGCAAACTATTATTAATATCATGTTTGTTATTGTATAAAATAGTTACATTGTCCAAATGATAACAAATACAGAAGCTATTTCTTTTATCAATACAAGTTGTTAGTATAGTTTTTATAAAACTTATGGGGTAATTTATTATATGCAATAGAAACTTGGAGGCCACTATTCTCAGAAACAAAGTTTTTTTCTAAATTATCTTAAGTAATGTATTATTAAAAATAGAGTACTGTATTAGCAGATTTAAATTGGAAAATATTTCAATCAAAAGTTTGTGTATGTATATTTTCCCTTTGGTAATACTTTTTATTAAGAGCTTCCCACTTATGAAAGCAAAAGCCAACGTTTCTAATTTTGCTAAAGAAGAGCAATGCACCAAACTTGAAGTATAAACTAATTTTTGCAGAAGAGATAGGGACAGACCATATACAAATGGGTAAAGGTTAAGAGTACTCTGGCTCTCTGAGATTTTTAAATATCCATTATAAATGCTGTTTAGAGTATCAATTTCATGAGATTTTAGATTTGCAATATGTATCATTGCAATCTTTCATTTGAAGTGGAAATAAAGATAATCATAAAGTATTAATAATCAGGAGAAGGTAATAGTCAGGAGAAGGAAATCATATATAAAAAGCTTATTTTTTTTATTTCTGTAAGGCCATTTTTTTTGTTGACAAAAAAAAAAAAAAGCTTTTTTCACAGTTTTTTTTTTTTTGCATCATACATAGTTTTAATTTTCTCCTATCTAACCCTTAATTATCCACAAGTTTTGACACTGAGTAAGTTATTTTTATGAAAATTGAAAATTATAGAATTATGTTTCTGTTATACAAGAATAAATATTTTTTTCTTCTTTTAATATGATTTTTTTTTCTCGTGCAGAGCTGACTGGCCACACTAGTGGAAGGCCATGAACTGTGGACTGGTGGCAGTGGAGCCCCCATGGGACTGGACTAGGCCCTCTGGATACAGAAGATGACTGTTTGGCTCAAACTGTTTGGGGGGCACCCAGGCAAGGGTATCGGGATCCATCCCTGGTGCATGGCAGGTTTCTGGGAATCCGGTGACTGTAGTGTGATGCCTTTCACAGCCTTGTTGCAGTGGGAAGAGGCAGGGACCTAACTAGGCTCAGTGTGCTGGACTCTGCTGACTCCCCATTGGAGACCTTGATTTGGGGGATGTGGGGATGTGGGGTGGCTTGGGAGAGAGGGCTGGGGGTGGGAGGAAGGAGAAGGGGGAAATCTGTGGGTGATATGTGGAGTGAGTAGAAAATTTCTTAATAAAGAAAAGTGAAAAAAATATTTTTCATTCATTTTACACATGAATCAAAGATCCCCCTCTTCCCGCCCCAGCCTCCCCCTCCCAACCCACTCCATCTCCCCACACAAGATATTTTATTTGCAATAATTTCTGTCTAGTCCGTTAAGTTGGAAGAAAATAGTTATGACTAAAGAGGCTTGAGAACTGCAGAGGTATTACTTTGCAAAATATTTATTGAAATACCAAAAATACTCTGGCTTCTATGTACACAATCATAATTTTGTTATAATTTCTGTACCCATGGTCCAATCATTAACTCAAAAAATTAATAAAACAGCCTGGAGAACATAATTATTTTGGTTTTTTCAATTCCCTGGAAAACCCGGCAGTAAACTATGTGGATATATTACTGGAGCATCAGCTAAGTACATCTTCAATCCTGCCAGATTTGTGAATACTCCAATGATTTAAGAAATTACGCATTCTTAATTTTACATTATAAGTATAATGAACATGTATTTTCAGTGATGCTAATTGTCTTAGCTATGTTAAATAATCAAAACTATTTTATATCATAACTTTTATAACATATTCATTCACTGAGAGATTTTTAAATTCATTTTTCAAAGTACATAAAGAACTATAGGTTGAAAGTGAGTTTTTAATTCAATGATATGGTGCTTTCTGATCATCACTGTATTGGTGAAATTATTAAGGCCATTCCACGTAGTTAAAAGGGAGGTTATTTAGTGGTGTAAAATATAAATGGAGAGATAGGTAGGTTGCAGGGTCTGGGGAAGACATAGCACAGTCCAGCAGTGTTCTCTGGAGAATTCTGCTCGGTCTACCTTTAGTGTCCAGGGTCCAGGAACCAAGAGAAGGCGGCGCATCTGGATCTCGGGTCTTCGGGGTCCTCTCTTGGCCCTGCCTTGACAGTTATCGAAGCCTCAATGGGGACTGGAACTTCCAGATCAAAGCTGGAATGGCTACCCACTACATGACTGAGTCCCTAAGTAACCCCTAAACCCAAGGAAGGAAGGAAAGAAGGGTGCGAGCGAGGGAGGGAGGAAGGAAGAAAGGAATGGAGGAGGACAGAAGTAAAGAAGAGTAGAAGAAAGAAGAAATATGGAGGAACAATAAAGTAATTCTTAAGAAACAATTGATATGTATAACTTCACTAGCACTGAGTAATTAGCTACGTTTCCAGCAGCAGGCATATTTTCTCTCTCGGTGAGTGGGTCTTCAATGCAATTAGAGAGCTGTTGGTTCCTCAAAAGGTGTGTGGGTCACTACTTCACCCTTAGGTTTGTCTTCCCTTGCTAGTCATTGATGTCACAATGCGTCACAGGCGTCATAACTGGGTAGGACTGTTGCTTGTCTACCACGTTTGGAAGTTTACATGGCCCTTCTGGTACCATCAAAGCTAATCCTCAGGGATCAGGCATTGAGATTAGTTCCTACAACCACAGCTTTGGTATACCATCACAATCCCTTACAAACAACAGTCTAAATATTTGTCATTAAACCAACAGATAAATACAGTCTTCAAGGAAACATTTTCGTAACGGAAGGAGACACTACAGAAAACCACAACCAATATGAATACAGACATGTTGTGCCCAGTCCCATTGGACACACCCACAAAATACTTGAAAACATTGCAGGAAGAGGAGTCAGAAAGATTGTAAGGGTTAAAAGATCAGGGAATTTGCTATTTTGTGTCCTAGTAATGTTGGAAGGTATACCCATAAAGTCTCACCAACATGAGCGCCCAAACAAAGATAACACCAATGGACATGGAAAAATGAAAGAGGAAAAGCCCATGAAGCATCAAACTGATGAAGGGAACTACAAGCTACAAAGGAAAGCTGAGAGCTGGAGAAATAATCCTCTCTATGAACAAGCACACCAACTGGTTGTTCAATACCAAATCCTCCCCCATGAGAATGTACATTCAAGTAACATTGTAACGACTGAGCATGCTACAATTTGTAATAACAATTAAAATTAATTTGTAATAACAATTAAAAAGTAGCCATTTATTTGAAAGACAACTAGGAGGGGTATATGGAGCGTTGAAGGGAGAAAAGGAAAAATGTTGTAATTATATTCTAATCTCAAAAACAAAAAAAGTAATACAAAAACATGAAATGAACACACACATACACAGATTCACTCACACACACACATGTGCGTGCACACACACAGAAGCAGGTGGTTCTAAGTAGGATCTCACCAATACCTGATTTTGTCATTGGTAAGGATATCTAGGATTAAGTAACAGAGATGAAGGAAGTCTAAACGACACTGACTACATTGATAATGGCACAGCCGATGACAAAGAATCTTACATTTAACTGTTGAACTCTGCAAAAATTTCCAGAAAGTAATTACTGCCTTTTATTTTTGGTCAATCTGCCTTTCTACATGGACATAATAAGAATTTAAAATTCCTATTTTTAATAAAAAACTTCTTATTGCCCAGCATCACAAAATGTGAGTAATTAATTGGCTAGGATTTTTATTTTATAGGTTTTGATTATGTTGTTATTAGCATCATATTTTATTAACAAGGAATTGCCCCTTTCAGACATAACTTCATCCCATCCCAGAACTAAGTTTTTGAGTAAAGTATAACAAGCCATAGGAAAGGCCAATTGAACATAATTAAGTGATACAGCTTTTTACTAAAACTCTTTTCTTTTGCTCAGTTGTTAATGAAGAATAGAAAACTGAGTTTTTAAAGACAAAAAGAAAAAGATAAATATAAATATGGTCAGCATAATAATAATTGTGGGGGGCCATCCCACCCCCACTCTTCCCCAGGGTACTCTTGAGCAGGAACAGTAGGAAATATTAGGTAGAAATATAGTTAGAAAGAGACAGACAGAAAATACAGGATAGCCGCAGGAGGGCCTGGATCCTCATCCATTGGGCACAGAACTTTATTCAAAAGGGCTTTTTATAACAATGTCAAGTGCAGGGGCAAAAGCCTCCCCCTTGCTAGAAAGAGCCAAGTATAGACACTTCCAAGCACCTGGTACTCAGACCCATGGCCCAATCATCCTCTTATGCAGTCCTGCTGGGTAAAGCCACTAGGAAACCTAGGTGGGTGCCAACTAACAAGAAAAACAAACATGTTTTCTTGATTTTTTGTTGTCTTTTCAAGACAGGGCCTCATTGTATAGCCCTGGACGTCCTGGAACTAGCTTTGTAGACCAAGCTGGCCTCTAACTCATAGAGATCTGCCTAGCTCTGTCTTCCAAGTTCTGGGATTCAAAGTATGTGCCACCACCACCTGACTGTTTCCTTTATTTGAGTTTTATTTTTGTTCTCATTTTTGTTATATTGAGACAGTATCACTCTTTCACTCATGGTGGGCCTGAACTACTGATCTTCCTGCCTCAGCTTCATGAGCAATGGAATTACATGCATGTACCTCAAACCTGGCTGTATTTTAAAATTTGGAATTGCTTCCAAACAATGATGATACCATTTGTTGCTGTAGATACTATTCTATTATAATTTCTGTTGCTGTTATAATATGTCTGGACAAAATACAACTTAAAAGAAAAAGGGTTGTTTTTTCAGCTGAGAATTCAAGGTTATATTCTATCATAGCAGGAAACTCACAGGGAAAAGAGCTTGAAGTATCTGCTTACAGCCATAGTCAAGAACAGAAATAAATGCAAGCATACTTGTTTGTTTGCTTATATTCAGCTTTTTTTACTCTTATGCAGTCCAATACTTCCTGCCTCAACAATGGTTCTGTCCATATTGGACTGAGATTTGCCATGTCAATTAGTTTAATTAAGACAATCCCCCACAGATGTGTCAGCAAAGCATAGACAACCTCTCACTGAAAGGCACTTCCCAGGTGATTCAATGTATTAAGTTGACAAACCTAGCCATCACAGATGAATATTCATATGATGTTTGGCATTGTGGAATCGTGTAGTGCAAGGTGATTTAAAGTCACTCATCACTATAAATCACTTCAAAGACATTAGAGACTATAACTAAATTAAGTTTAATTATCTATAAGGTATTATCATAAAATGTTACATATAGATTACCTTAATACAATATTTGTGTGCATTTATCATTCATAAAACCCAGGGTCTTAAGCATACTAAGCATAGCAATATCTCCAGTGCTATTTGTGTGCTTTACAGTGTCACTACTTAGTGATTCCTAGAAGCTGGCCATCATGTTGTGGTGGTCAAGCATGAACAAAGTGTGGTTGTATATGATTAATGCACACAGGTGCATATGGAGTTATCACAGTTAATCCAATTAAATAGTTACTTAATGTATATTTAATATATTGTTAAATAATCCTATATATAGTTAGTGAGTTAATAGAAATAAACATGAAAGTAAATAAACAATAAAACCCCTCTTAGCTTTATTGGCTTATAATTCTTACCTTTTTATAATATGGAACAAGTTATTCAGCCTTTTGAAAAGCTTAGGTTACAGGAGACATGGCACATTTTATCTTCTATTCCTTCCAAACCTTCAGGGTTTTAATCTAGTGTTCCTTTACCACCTTGACATTTCTGTTGTGAACTGACCATAATTTATTAACATGATCTTCCATCAATGTTTTGAATAATAAACAATAGGAAACAATTACCTTTGCTTTGCTTGGAAACTTGTCTCTAAAGAAAAACAATTCTTTTGTTTTTTTAGTTTTAACAGCCAAATGAGGCATTATCTTTGAAAGATATATTTTAGTTATTAGAAAAAATGCCTTTTGTATCATTATTATTCTTCCAGTAGTTTCTCTAGTGCTTACATTCACGTGTCAATTTGTCTAGAATATAGTAGCATTATGTATATGTAATCTAGGTGTTTTAAGCAAAGTATTTTATAGTATACTGATTATAAATAAGGAAAATCATCTTCAATAATAATATTGGGCCTCATTTAATCAATTAAAATGTGTTAAGAAAAAAAACCAAGAATCCCACAGGAAAAAGAAAATTTGGTCTATGATTACACTATCACCTCACACATAAAAATTTCCAGCCATCCAAAATATCCATTTCTGATTATTGACTTTTTGACTGGGGGGCCTTAGTCACTATGGGGAAACCTACAACTACTGCTTAGCTAAACTGACATAACACCAAGACATCACCTTCTAAAGATTTAGGTTTATACTTCAGCTGAAAGCTATTCTCAGCTTTTATTAGTGAAGCCTCTCTTTACAGTGAATGAATGACATTGCAGAGATCCATGGCTATACAAGCTGCTGTCTTAACATTAAAGTACTTAACATTAATAGCTACCACTTAACAATGACATGTATAGAAATGACTGTAGAGAGGCTATACAGTCTTCTAAACAGATAGCACACTATCATGTACAACAGCTGTACTATGCACTGCACTCAACAGCCTATGAATGGGAAAATAAAAGCCAATGACTTAATGTGAACTATTGTAACATTTCTAGATAGGGAACACATATTATACATGTATGCCACTGTGAGGCATCACAGTCTGATGTATAGTTCTAAACTCATATAAAAACAGATGGCCCTACTTAAACCCTAGAGGACACAAAACAAACAAAAAGTCATGAATATGGAAAGATGTGTAGGGAAGAAGAGGGGCTAGAAGGGACTGGAAGGAAATAAGACAGGTTAGAGGAAACAGTAACCAGAAGTTGTTATATAGCTATATCTATCTATCATATATATATATATATATATATATCACATATATATATGTATGTATGTATGTATGTGTGTATTTGACAAATGGCAAACTAAATTAACAAAATCCTGTCTTTTGATTCTAAAAACTTGGTTTGCAATAGCAACTCAACTCGCTCTCTCTTTCTCACCCTCTGTGCATGTGTGTAAGTGAGTGTGTATCCTCCAAGATTGTTTTTGAGATTTAATTTAATATCTTTATTTATTATTATTTAAATATCAAAGACTATTTATTTTTTCTTTTTCTTTATTTCTCTGCTATTCTTCTCTCATACATTACACCCTGAACATAGTTTCCCCTCCCTTCACTCTTCCAAGTTCTCTCCCCTCATCTCACATCTCCTCCAGATCCACTCCTCCTCCATTTCCCTTCATGAAAATAAAAGAGCAGCCCTCCCAGGGATATCAACCAAACATGGCATAACAAGGTACCATAAGACTAGGCACAAACCCTCATATCAAGGCTGGACAAGGCAACCCAGTAGGAAGAAAAGGGTTCCAAGAGTATACAAAAGAGTTAGAGACAGAATTTTAAGTCAGGAGGCAGAGGCAGGTAGATCTCTGTGAGTTTGAGGTCAGCCTGATCTACAAAACAAATTCTAGGATAACCAGGGTTGTTATACAAAGAAATCCTATTTCAAACACTCAGACAGACACAGACACACAGACACAGACACACACACAGACACACAGACACACAGACACACAGACACACACACACACACATACACGAAGGTATCCATTGCATCTGGAAAGTTCTATACAATTTTTTAAACAATATTTTGCCATGTCGTCAAAATACATTTTATTATAATAAAGCAATATTACTTTTGCCTAGTCCCTTCATGTAATTAAAATTGAGAGACTTTTTTTCACTTAAAAAATGGCAAATTTTTTTCATTCAAAATAATGCGTTATCTTAAAGCTTTAGCTTTTTAAAATTCATGATGAGGTTTTTTTTCTTTCCCCAATTTTTGACAATATTGCTTAGTCTTAAATTATAGTGGTTATTATTCAATGTGAGCATGGTGCTTTTGTGTTTGTATTAACAAATTCATCGTCATTATGATGAAATGGGTGCGAAGACTAATTTATAAAGACTAGTGGTTTGTTTGGTTTCCTAGTTCTGGAGGTTGCAGTCGTTATTGATGGGTCTTATTATTTAGCGACAGTGTTATGTAAACACATGATAGTGGGAGTAGATGGCAGAGCAAAACCACTACTAGTATGAGGCAGGGCACAAAAGAAAGAGACTAAAAGTGCCAGGGTCCTATAAATAATGCCAAGGTCACTTAACAAAAACTTGAAGAGTTCCCACCAAGCCCCACATTCTAGTGTTCCTAACATTTTGCAGCTGTGTGATGCTGGGACAGGCTGTAGTAATCTAGGGGATATTTAAGATGTGAAGAATTTCACTAATCTATTTGTAACTAATCTGGAAATAAACTGACTGACTCTATAGTGAAGAACTATGAAAAGTTAGCAATGCACTGAGAGTAAAGAGCCCTTGCACCATTTTCTAGATGTTTTGTCTTGGATGGGTTACTATGGTAAACGGATCTATTCCTTCACATGTATCTATGCCCTAATCTCAGAATCTGTTAATGTTATTTTACTTAGAAAAGAGGAATTTACAAATGTAGTTTTGGTTTTGCACACTAATGGTGGGATTTTTCTGGCTCATCTGGATGGGCCTAATCTAGACAGAATTTTTTCAAACTTAACATAGGAACGATGAGGCAGAAGGAGAAATCAAAGAAGTTGGAAACTTGGGAAGAACTTATCCTATCACTGATGTTAAAGAAAAAGAGCATCATAGTGGGCACTTTTTCAAGCTCAACTTCAAATGAATTTTAAAGAATAGTTCAGGATGTAATTCACTGTTAGAGTGCTTGCCTTTCATGAGCAAGGCCCTAATTTACATGTCCAACACTATAGTAATTGTGGCCTTGTCCTATAGTGAGGTGGCATGGAACCCTATCAGCAGAGATGACCATGAAACCAGACTTTCCCCTTAGAGTCTTTAGCTATGGAATACTAGCTTATATTTTGCTTGATCTTAGCATTATTAAATATTTAGGCCTTTTAGCTGCAGAATTGTGAATGAAGAAGAAATTTGTCTTGTTTTAAGCGCTGCAGATGTAGTTATTTGGTGCCTAGCAATAGACAACACAACTATTTTCCTTCTTTAATTTTATATTTGATACAATGTGTTATTATTAATCTTAACAGTTGTGACAGCTTGAATTTTCTGTAAAACGAAGTCCTTAGACATAATTGCTGAAGAACTGTTTTGTGAAATACAATCAGCATGCATGCTGTTCAAAAAGAAAATAAGTATTTAAAATGTCTCTGTGTATATTCCTTCCCTCCCCAACCTTAAACTTGATGAGGTTTTTTTTTAATATTTCTTTTCTAGGCATAATAAAAAAGGACTAGGTTTGACTTATAAATTTTCTATTGACATCACGGACTTTGGATAATGAATTATAGCATTTGGAATATTGTCCAATTATACATAGGGCCAGATACTCATTGCTCTCACTTAATTTAAGAAAAATTCTGTTTTCAAATCTATAAGATGTAGCTCTTGTATATTTTAACATATATTTATTGTTCTATCAATTAGTTTGCTAAGAATTGGGCTAGTGAGAAATGGAACCTCAAAGAAGAGACAGAAATTTATTGCACTTTTTCTTCCTATGAATTGGAATAGAAGAATAAACTTCACAGAAGAACCAGAGTGAGAAAGCATAAAGACTGTTTACTGTTACTGTTACTATAAGCACATCAGAAAACAGGCAAACAAAATAAAACAAGAAACCCATGGGCCTGTGAATATTTCTGGTTAATTTGGGTGGTGGGGGATTTCCCTATTCCCATTTCTATAAAACTATCTTTGCTAACTATAATTTCAAATTCTAATGACTCTTCACTTTATCTATTCCTTCTTGTGATATTATTATGCAGTGTTGTGCCTCTTTATTGGAAATTCTCTTTTATTACCTGTCACAGCTGCCACATAGATCACATAGACTAATTCCCAACTCGAAATAATCAGGAGCTTTATTTTAGAGTTGTGATTATCTGAATCACCTCTGGTGGGCATTGCAGATGCTTGGATCTAAATACACAGGCATGTCTATTTGGTTTTCATCCAATTAAGTGTGCTCATTTTTGGTTTGCTAAGTCTCTGTCAGTTGCATAAACATTCTTGTATGCAGTGAATTATATTGTATAGGAGGAATATTGCTTATTTTGCCTGTGAATGAATTTCATGACAGACTCGATTTTGTTGCTTTTGTAATTGCCCTGGTTGCTTTTAGCAGCATCTGCCTTCGAAACTGCAATCCACAGAAGAGCATATTTCCATGATGAAATTTGGCTAGGGCATTTTATATCAGAAAGCTTGATTAATTTCTACTGCTTTAGTAAAACACCTCTGTGTAATCTGAGCTACTTGTATATTTATAGAGGTTTGAGTATCCTGGACAGGTATCAGAATCAGTATTAGTTGACACTGTAATCTTAAAGTATTCGCGTTTCCTTTCTGGGTTTATTTTCTCATCTGGAATAAGGGGAGGAAAATGTCTCATATATTTCTTTATCTTAAAACTATAATGGATTTTCCTTGGCAGTGTAAAGTGTTTCATCTAATCTATTGCTCTGAAAAAGAGTGGTGAGAAAATTTGAATTATGAAATGTCAAGTAACTTTTCCCTTTTCTCTCAGTATCACAATGATAGCAAGAACATTAGTGATTCCAAGAGGAACAAAATGGAGCCCATGATGCCATTTTCTTCATGGCTGCCATTCTAAAACAAGCTGACAAAAATCTCATGATTGCAAGTATCATGGAAAACTTCCCATAGATACAGGCTTCTTTCTTGTGTATTCAGCAAATACTCAGAAACAATTGATAGCCATTAGGTAAATGATCAAACGACACTTTACTCACAGCATAGCACTGATACTGAAATTTTTAAGAAACTCAGCAATGCATTTAGTAAAATTGTTAGAAATGTGTCACGTCACCAAAAACAGAGGGAGAGGATATGATTTGCTTATCATTGATTTTTGTGTTATAAATAAGAATGTACAATACTCTTCTACAGAATGGTGAGATTCAAGAACAAAAATCTCAGTTTGCAACATAGAGGAAATGTATAATTTGTTGAAGAGTGTTTCATTCTACAAATTACCAAAAACCTGTGTGAGCTGATAAATAATGGTGTGCCTGATGAGGTAGCACTTCTGCAAACACTTTTTCTTTTTAATAGCCTTCACAAAGAAAGTAAATTGCTCTAACCAGTCTTAGACTTCCACAATCTAATGTTCATTTCTTCCTATACTTCTATTGCTTCTCTTGCAGTGTAATTACATATTTACTAGCTTCCTTTGGTTGGCATTGTTTCTCTTTGAGTGAAATATCCTTCTCTGGTAAACAACCATTTCCATTCAAATGCCCCTGCTCTGTGAGTTATCCAGGTGATATTTTTCCAATCTACATTAGCAATTAAAATATTTTCAGTTCCTTTGTTTATTATTTCTTTTTCAAGCCTAGGACGTACATAGGAGCTTAAACGTCTCTTTAGTGCCAAGTTCTCAGAACAATGTTCAATAAATAGCTGATTCTTAATATATACTATTTGCCCTTTCATTTCATTAACAACCAAAAATTTGAAAAAGTGGCTTATTTGTCAGTTGATGGGGGATCCTTACATATGATGTGAGCTTTTAAGATTTTATTTACAGAAATGGAGTGCCTCAATTGGTTTTGTTTTTTAAATAGAATCCCACCATGCATTTCAGACTGACTTCCAATATCTTAGTAAGAAAAAGAGGGGAGAAAGTAGAACGAGAGGAGAGAGGGAGGGGAGGAAGGGAGAGAAATGGGGTGGTCAAACAGCAGGCTGGGATAGACAGGCAAACACAGAGAGACATCCTATTGTTCTATACTCTTAAGTAGCTAGTATTAATGTCATACCAATAAACACAGCTCACAATAGATTTATGAGTAGAATAATTAAAGCATTTTGCAGGAGATGAGTTTCTAGTCATTTTCAGCTGCTAATATGCTTTCTTGCCATATATTTCAGTGCTGATCTTTGCCTTTATTATATGAATATAATTCCATTAGGGTAGAGCCCATGTATCTTTTTGATGAGTGCATGTCATCTACTACAAGCATACCTTGTACAACATGGCTTCCTAATAAACATTTATGGAACTCACAAATAAGAGGCAAATTAATGCATTAGAAATAATATCTATTTTAGATATGGCAATTCCTTTTGGCTTGTCTTTTAATTGATTCCAATTGTTCTTTGACAGTTCATAAATGTTCATAATATTTTCTGTTGACTCTGAACCCCAATCTCTCTTACCTCCTCTCTCACCATTGCCATCCGTCCTCCACCTATAGATTTCTTTCCTACATTCATGTTCTTTTATTTTCTTTTGTCACCTTACTAACTTTATCCAGGATCATCTGTGTAGGCACAGGTTTGAACCTGTCTCCTAGAGGCTGTTGCGCTTACCATTGTACACACAATTGAAGACAATAATGGTCCCTTCTCTAGAATCCACCAGAAGTCAGTAGTTCAGCAGAGAGGGTTGTTTATAATCTGTTTGATGGATGAGACCCTGATAAATACTGACAATTTGAAGACAGGATATAATCTCTTCCTTTAAGTTGTCTATCCTTTAGTCAAAGGAAAAACATGTTCCCAAATTCTTGCCATGCATATTAGGCTGCAAAACAGGTGTATGGCAGTGAGCTAAGTTTAAATAACTGTGTTGCAATTTATTTGGGTCTAAACCAAATTTGCTACGAAAGTAAATTTGCTACATATAAAACCATGGTTTTATTCTGTCATCTCTGTTCTAGTTTCTGTTATTGTGATTAATAAACAATGTAGGGGAGAAGGTTTATTTTAGTCCACAATTCAAAGATATACACTATCATTTCAGGGAAGCCAAGGTGAGGACTTGAAGCAGCTAGTCATATCCACAATCAAAAGCAGGGAGAAGCCAGGCAGTGGTGGTGCATGCCTTTAATCCAGCACTCAGGAGGCAGAGGCAGGCAGATCTCTGTGAGTTTGAGGCCAGCCTAGGCTACAGATTGAGTTCCAGAAAAAGGCTGCAAAGCTACATAGAGAAACCCTGTCAAAAAACAAAAACAAAAACAAAACAACAACAACAACAAAATAAGCAGAGAGAATAAATGCTTGTCAGTGCTCATCTGGCTTCTTATCATTCAATTCAGGATTCATACCACAAATGATGAAGGGGATGAGTTGGACAAGAAAAGGAAGAAGTAGGGGTGATGTATGAAGATCTGAAAATAATAAATTATTAAATAGAAAAAAAATCCAATTTAAAACAAAAATTAGAAGATTATTTTTTGGTAGGAATTCTATTTTGCAAACATTCATTAAGGTCTAGAACAACATGGTACCCATCCATATTCTGTGTGTCTTTCCAACTAAATTTAGCCAATGAAGGAAATTCCTCCCAGGCATACCCCCAGGACAACACACTGAACAATTTCTCACTGAGACTTCCTTCCCAGGTTATTCTAGATTGTGTAAAACTGACAATCAAAACTAACTATCATTGTCTTTGGGAAGAGGCACAAAAGGACTTGAATTCCTATATGAAGACAACAGAAATAGGGAGAAGAAATTATGCTATCTGTGCATATAGTGTTGTAATTTACTTTACTTTCAGTGGGGGAAATGGAATCGAGAGCTTCATGCATGCTGTGCAGATATTCTACTAAAACTTTTCTTACCATTCATGCATATGTTTAACCTACAAGAAGATATTCATAGCTCCAAGGAATTCTTATTCCAAATTTTTAGATTTCTTTATAGTCCTCATTATTTTTCATAGAGATGCAGGGTATTTTATTCCCTATTTGCAGCAGGCCTATAATCCTCTCTTGTTCTTTATTTTTATATAGCATTGATTTCTTTACTAAATATGAAATTTTAATCTTTGGGGAATAGATTATAATCAAGTATGATAATTGAATTTGGGAAATAGAGTAGCTGTACTATTCAGAGAAAACTATATCCAATATAGATCCAATGTCAGCAGTAAAACACATTCCTTGAAAACAGAGTAAATATATGTTGGAGTATTGAACTGTATATAAACACACACTCTTGGGAGACAATTCTTCAGAAATAATGCAGAAACTTTAAAGCCACAAGATTTTCAAGCCTGAATTATATCTTACTTTGAAAAAATATCAATACCTAGACCAAACTTAAGTTTTAAATTAATCCTATGTTTTAGTACATTCAGGCTGCTATAACAAAATACCTGAGATCAAGTACATTATAAACAATAAAAATTGAATGCTCATACTTCTGGAGACTAGGGTATCTTAAAATATTCAGTATCTGGTCATCTAAACATCTACTTCAATGATAATACATTATTGTTGCATCTTCATATTTCAGTAAAGCTGAACACTGTGGTCTCACATCTCAGAAGGTGTTGGAGAACTCACTTATAAGGGCACTAATCCTTTTCATGATGGAGAAGTTTTATAGTTTAATCACTCCACCAAGGCCTGCATCCTATATTATCATATTAAACGTTAAATCCCAGCATATAAATACTGAGGAAACACAGACATTCAGACTTTAGTGTCATATTAAGCTCTGACATAATGGGTCATTTGATAATTGCTTTAATGGATACAAGTGGTAGGAAATGTCTCAGTAAAAGGGCATTAAACAAACAATTAGACACAATCACAACTGGAATATGCCGAGAGATTGGGATGCAGATCTATGGAATTTAGGTATCTCTGTGTGGAGAATGCTTAACAGGAAGCAAAGACTTGATGAAAGTAGTTATATTAATGACATAGCATCCAATAACAAAATTGGCAAGCATAGAGCTAGGGTGTGAGGGCCAAGGAAAGAAGAGACATCTGGGGTAATATGAATAGAAGTAGGACTTTGACTTGAAAAAGGGAATATTCTACACATACCCGCTTTTTCTGCACAACAAGTTTGTGGCACCTCCTCCTCCCTCTCCTTCTTTTTCTTTTTGTTAACACGCTAAGTTCAGTTTGCACTATACAAACACTCTTAAATATGTGGCCTCCAATGGATGCTGTCTACACACCGGGGACACAACCTTAGAAACCTCACTTTCCTCCCAGCAGCTAACAAATGCAACTGGCTATTTTGCTAGGGGTGGGACTTTGGGCTCACCTACCCTCTGCACGCTGAAGTTTTCTCTGGCCTGAGACTACATAGTCTTATGCATAGAGTTTTTAAAGGCAAAAAATTAAGGATTGTATAAGCTATTCTGAAATGTAACACATGTACCTTGCTATGACTTATTTATGACAAAATATACAGTCCAGGACTTGTAAAATGTTACAAGTTAACTATGGCAAGGTATACAGGGAAAGACACAGGAACACTATGTTCTCCCCAGGGATGCTACCCTACTAGCATCTTCATGTGTTCACTAAACCAGAAGCTGCATGGACCTCATAGCTTTGGATTTTTAGAGTTTCTAGGGAGATTCAATGACATAATTATAATTGATGAGTTCATTGACCATTGGTAATTGGTTTAGTTTCTAAGCCCTCTGCCCTCCCTAGAAGCTTGTAGGGAACTGACTAAGTCTAACAACAGAAATTTTCATCACTCAACTAATTTGAAGGGTTTTAAGAGCACCATGTTGCCAGGCGGTGGTGGTGCACGCCTTTAATCCCAGCTCGTGGGAGGCAGAGACAGGTGGATCTCTGTGAGTTCAAGGCCACCTTGGTCTACAGAGCAAGATCCAGGACAGGCATCAAAACTACACAGAGAAACCCTGTCTTGAAAAACAAAAACAAAAACAAAACAAAAAGCACCTTGTTAGGAATATAAATTAAAACTTCATATACATATATGTGCACCGAATCTTTAGTGTCTCTATTCTTAATACATCAGTGATATACCTGACCTCTTAACACTTAACAAACAGAATTATTTTAAGGCAGGACCAAGACCCTCCTCCCTGCATTAAGGCTGAGCAAGGTATCCCTCCATAGAGAATGGGCTCCAAAAACCCAGTTCATGCACTAGGGATAAATCCTGTTCCCTGCTAGTGGCCCCCAAAACTGCCCAAGTCATACAACTGTCACGTACTTTCAGAGAGCCTAGTTCAGTCCCATGCAGGCTCCCCAGCTGTCAATCCAGAGTCAGTGAGCTCCAACTAGCTCAGGCAGCTGTCTCTGTGTGTTTCCCTATCATGATCTTGACCCTTTTACTCATACGATCCCTCCTCCCTCTCTTCGACTGGACTCTTCCAGGAGCTCCACGAAGTCCTCAGCTGTGGATCTCTGCATCAATGACTGGATGAAGGTTCTATGATGACAAATTAGGGTAGTCTTCAATCTGATTACAGGGGAAGGCCAGTTCAGAGACCCTCTACACTATTGCTTGGAGTCTTAGCTAGGGTCATCCTTCTGAATTCCTGGGAATTACCCTAGCACCAGGTTTCTACCTAACTTTATAATGGCTCTCTCTATCAAGATATCTCTTTCCTTGCTCTCTCTCTCTCTCTGTCCCTCCCCCAACTTGACCATCCTGTCTCTCATGTTATCTTGCCACCTCCCCTTGCCTTCTCACCTGCCCCCTCCCAATTAACTCAGGAAATAAAAAAAATAGAAAAGAAATCAGGGAAACATCACCCTTTACAATAGACACAAATAACATAAAACGTCTTGGGGTAACTCTAACCAAACAAGTGAAAGACCTATATGACAAGAACTTTAAGTCTTTGAAGAAAGAAATTAAGAAGATATCAGAAAATGGAAAGCTCTCCCATGTTTTTGGATAGGCAGGATCAACACAATAAAAATGGCAATCTTAACAAAGCAATCCACAGGTTCAATGTAATCCCCATCAAAATCCCAACACAATTCTTCACAGACTTCAAAAGAAAAATACTCAACTTCATATGGAAAATCAAAAAACCCACGATAGTCAAAACAATCCTGTACAATAAAGGAAGCTCCGGAGGCATAACCATCCCTGACTTCAAGCTCTACTATAGAACTATAGTAACAAAAACAACTTGGTATTGGCATAGAAACAGACACGTGGATCAAAGGAATCAAACTGAAGGCCCTGACATTAACCCACACACCTATGAACACCTGATTTTTGACAAAGAAGTCAAAATCATACAATGGGGAAATAAAGCATCTTCAACAAATGGTGCTGGCATAACTGGATGACATCATGTAGAAGAATGTAAATAGATCCGTGTATATCACCCTGCACAAAACTCAAGTACAAGTGGATCAAAGACCTTACCATAAATACAGTTAGACTGAACATGATAGAAGAGAAAGCAGGAAGTAGTCTTGAATGCATTGGTATAGGAGACCACTTCCTAAATATAACACCAGTAGCACAGACACTGAACAACAATTAATAAATGGGACCTCCTGAAATGAAGAAGCTTCTGTAAGTCAAAGGACACCATAAATAAGATAAAACGGCAGCTTACAGAATGGGAAAAGATCTTCACCAACCCCACATCTAACAGAGGTCTGATCTCTAAAATATATAAAGAACTCAAGAATGTAGACATCAAAACATCAAATAATCTAATTAAAAATGGGGTATAGATCTAAACAGAGAATTCTCAACAGAAGAATCTCAAGTGGCTAAAATACACTTAAAGAATTGCTCAACATCCTTAGTCACCAGGGAAATGAAAATCAAATTGACTCTGAGATACCATCTTTTACCTGTCAGAATGGCTAAGATCAAAAACACTGTTGACAAACAGCATTATTGAGAAGCACCATTTAAAAAAGGTGTGCCTCAACCAGATAGGTAACTAGCACAGTGATGTCCAAGATTTATTTTGAGCATGTATTTTCTGGAAGCAAAGATTACTACAACCTGTATCTGTTGTTAGATTGGCACCCTGGGGCTGGTAACTGAGTGTGGTCATTTCAGAGTCTAAATGAGCTTCAGCTGTTACATTGGCCCTATGAACACATTTTTCTTCATAATACTCTGCTCACAGACCATCATATGTGATATAATGGCAGACCAGCTGCACATCCAGGGTTGCTTCAATTGCTTAGCCAATACCATCTGTTCTTAAGACTGCCCCCAGGGCTGATTCACAAAATCCACATCTCTGTGACTTCATGAATTGGACTTAGAACATGCTGAAAGTGTTATAGATCCAATCACCTGTGTTTTTGTAAAAAGACTCCTGAGTTCTGACAAGTTAGTAGACAAACATAATGCCCTAGGTTAATATATATTTATATATCTGTACACCATGTTTATGAAAGTGGTAATGTAACCTTGACTATGAAAAGTACCAATTTACATAGAGCCACTGCCTAAATAGAAGAATGAGGTCATCTGCCACTGAGACAAAAGATAATTTTATACCATTTGAAAAAGAACCGATAAAGTTCTCTAGACCATCTTCCTGGAAAGGATGATCAAGAGTATTGTGCCAGCTTTCACTATTGGGATCCTAAACAAAGGCAACATCAGAGGCCACTTCCAATACATAGTGGTGTCATCAGATTGATGCTGGCCACAAAACAAACCTTACTGCTTACTGCTTACTGCTTACTGAAATAGATACACATACCTCTCCAAGAGGTATATTCTACAATGTAATCTTCAGCTGAAGAATCAAAAAGTAATTTTGGTCTCATTAACATCTAGTACTTCTATTTCATCTACCAATAACACAAGAAAACTTATAATATATGCTGTTTTGTGCCATAACTTTATGCTGATCTCATACTATCTAACCTTTCAAATGAACTATGACATGTTCTTAATCAGAAACAAAGGGAAAGAATCAGTTTTCTAGGGGCTGAAGAGATGGCTCAGTGAGAACAATTACTCAGTATATAACAGTGTGGACCTGAGTTTAAATCCTCAGTACCCATATGAAAAATAAGGCATAGTTGTGCATCCTACAACCCCACAGTTGACAGAGAGACAGACAGATCTTGAGAATTCTCCGGTCAGCCATCCTAGCTGTAAAAGCAAGCTTATTGTTCAGTTAAAAACCATATCTCATGGCAATAAGGTGGAAAATGATAGAGAAACCATTAGACATCTTTCTCTGTCCTCTGTACACACACACACACACACACACACACACACACACACACACACACACACACACACACACTTCTGACTATTTCAGGCACAGTGTAGAGAGATGCTACCTAGTATTCTTCCTGGACAACAGACATCTTGGGTATTTGTAGATGTTAGCCCAAGAATGTAGCAACCTAGGTTTTGTGTGAGTTATACCCTAAAAGTAGAGAGCTTAGGTCAGAGAGTTAGGTGATACTAAAATGTTTGAAATAAACTTACATTTCTTTTCTTGGAGAAACAAACTGACAGTCATCTATTACCTCACATGGAATTGCTGTTATTATTGCTTTGTCTTTTCACCACAGGTCCATTAATAGTAATAACACTTATGAAAACAGCTATTATTTGTTATCACATAATCAGTTGGCAGACACACAATGGGAGCTCTCATTTTAGTTTTTGTAGTTTTGTAGTTTAGTTGTCACCATCACCATGTGCTTAAAAACTCAAGTTGTACATATTTTCAGAAAAGAAGTAGATACTTAAGGAGAAGATATGTCACATAACATATTTTCAACAATGTATTACACAGTTCTTTGTCACTGTGGCAAAATGCCTCATAGATTCATTGGTTCTAGTCTATGATCACTTGAACCCAGCACTCTGTGACTGCAAAGAGGCAGGATGGAGTGGAAAGAAGTAACACTGCTTACCTTATGTCCTCTGAGAATCAGAAAAAGAGGAGGATCCAGAGTCTCAATGCCCCAATGACCTACCTTCCCAATGCCTCTTCATGGTCCTATCCATTCCTCATAATACCATCAGTTGAAAACCAGGGCTTTAACACATAATCTTTTCAGTCATATTAGAACAAGCAGAAGTAGAATCTAGCTAAAAAGCTCAGTTTTTAAACTACTATATTCTTTTGAGTTTTGATCTATAATGTGAATTTCAATGATGTGAAAAACAACAGTACTTTCTGGGTCTGGGTTATGTCACTCAGAATGATTTTTTCTAGTTCCATCCATTTGCCTGCAAATTTCATAATGTCTTTGTTGTTTACAACCAAGTAATACTCCATTGTGTAAATGTACAACATTTTTCTCATCCATTCTGTGGTTGAGGGGCATCCAGGTTATTTCCAGGATCTGGCTATTATGAATAATGTTGCTATGAACATAGTTGAGTGTGGGACTGTGTGGCTTGGTGGAACCTGGAGAGAAGCCCTCCAGCAACAAATGGCGCCCAATGGCTCAAGTTTCCACCTTAAACCTGAGAATATCTAATAACCAATTCTAAACAGAGCCAAAACCAGGTTCCTGCTTCTTGTCTTATATGGGCAGCTAGACTGTGGTTGGTATGTAAAATAAAAAATTTAAATAAAAAATCAATAAAAACAGTACTATGAGAATAGAATAAATGACTACTTTATATGTGTCGCTGATACAAGCATTTTCATGGACTCCTCACCATCATTTGCATGGATTTAATTTATATTTATGCATGAGGAAAATGAAACTAAAGATGAAGTCACTTACCTAGTATTAGTTAGTAAGCAGATCACAATTAGCCTATTTTTGATAATAAAATTCATGTCTTCTGAAGAGGCCTTGTCCATTTGAAAAAGGACTGTTGCACTAGAGTGAAACATAATGTAAAAACTTTAAACTAGCGTGTCAAATCTAAGTTCTCATTCTCAGATATCAAGTCATCCATATTTTCAGAGATGTTTTGTTTATCTACGTGTATAAAATCTTTTATAGGATGTTTTATAGCATAAAGTTGCTAAGAAATAGCCACACCTTTGTTCAAGATTCAACAAGGCTGACATACTGATTTGAACTTCCTGATTGTGGAGAGATGGAATGTTGGAGAGCTACAACCAAATAGTTGGGCTGGCTAACTGCACCACTACTGAGAGTCAGTTTCCTGCCTCTGTGTCTAACCCAACATCTTTGTAACTATCATCATGAGAACTCTTGAGATCTATCCACAGACCCCTGACTGATGTCAACTTAAAGTTTAGAAAATCATCAAATAGAGTGGTGATGCCTCTGCTAGAGACTCCTCTACTGTGCTTTAGTCTGCATAGCTGATATTTCCACTAATGTTGGAAAAGTCTGCATATATGATAGTTATCTGTTCTATAACAATGAAAACTTTATGAAATTGGAACAAAATTAACCTAAATTCGCACTTTAGACCATTGTCTCTCATATTTGGCTCCAGAAATAATTTTCTTGCATTCCCTTTGAAATGAGATTTATGTTTCATTCACATATATAAATAATAGTTTCTACCTACTATATTCCATACTTTGATATCTTTTACTCAGTATATTTTGGAGATTTTCTAATGAATGAAAGTAAAACAGATAACTTGACATTGCAGTAAAATCAATGGTCAAATTATTTAATAAACCCTTAAAAATCTCTACATGTTTGTATAATTTATATGTTCCCATCTCATAAGTTATTGCTCTTTTTCCTCCATGCACACTCTTCATTGTCCAGTACTTTTTCACTTTTACACTTTAAACTACTGAATATGCAACAGATTTGAAGATATAAGACATAGTCTGATTTCTCATCTATAATACCATGCATTCGAGTGCCCTGAAACCTGCAATCATCTTTAAACCATCACACTACATGCTAGAGAAAGAGATGAAGATTTTTCCAATAGTCTAAAATAGAGAACAATAGGGAAAAAAAACTCTAGAAATCGCGAAAAGAATGTAACTACAAATTTCCAGAGGAAATTGGTTTCAAACTGAGGAATAAACTATCCATATTCTTTATTAACAGCAATATTAAGCTACAAACCACACACAGAAAAAGGTAATGGAGTGGAAAAGCTACTTCACAACAACATTTTTAGCATCATCATTCAAAGATATTGTCGCCTACTGTTTTATTGCTTTATAGCTTTAGCTTTTTGTGGTAGAAATTATGGCATCTTGAAGAAAGACCCAACATATTTTAGTGGTGATAGATTATATACTATGGTTGGAGAACCTCCTGCAAGCATTTGCTCAGAACAAGGGGTAAATGTTAAATGGAGGATGCTAAGACTGGTAAAAAAAAAAATGCAGGAACATGACTATTAAAGCATTTTATGAGTCCCATTATGGTCAATAGACTTTGCATTGAGAGAAATTGTGGTAGAAATAAAAAGTTTTGGTGGGAAAGATTTGTATCCAGTATTGTCAGTTGTGCTCTTGCAAATCAATCTGGACTTCACTATAGAGAAGAGGCTTGGAAAGTGCAAAACTATAATGCAAGGGGACAAGTTAGGAAAAATCCATTTCTGGTACCTAAGCAAGAGTGGCATAAAAGTGAGAAATAGAAAAGCAGAGGAAGGGTAAAGTACTAGATGGTCCCAGACACATTGTGCATTTGTAGATTTAACAGAAATTGATTGAGGAGACAACCAATCAAAAATAGCCATTTAAGTTAGAGTTACTAGCCATTGGAGAAAGGAAAAGTAAGAAGGTAGTTTCAGTTCAAGCCAATCAACTGTCTCACTTATCCAGAGGGCCTGATCTAGTTGGGGGCTCCTCAGCTATTGGTTCATAGTTCATTTTTTTCCATTCGTTTGGCTATTTGTCCCTGTGCTTTTGAGGCATCCAGGCAGTGGGACTGGGACCTGTCCTCAGTGCATGAGCTGGCTGTTTGGAACCTGGGGCTTATGCAGGGACACTTGGCTCAGCTTGGGAGGAGGGAACTGGACCTGCCTGAACTGAATCTACCAGGTTGAACTCAATCCCCAGGGGAGTCTTTGCCCTGGAGGAGATGGGAATGGGGGGTGGGCTGGGGGGAAGGCAGGGTTGGGGAGGGGGGAGGACAAGGGAATTCGTGGCTGATATGTAAAATTAAATTAAATTATAAAATATTTTTTTAAAAAGGGAGTTTCAGCTTTGATACATTTAATTTTTAAATGTTATTTGAACAAAATACCCTTTGAAGATCACATCAGCTAAGTATTTGCTGAATTATTGCAAAGTAAATAAGTTTGTATAATAATCATCAAGAGTCATTAAAAGTATGTCATTAGCATTTCCAAGCCTACCTTAACTCATTGGTAAAAATGAAAACAATACTTGAAAATGTAATATCATAGGTTAAAACTCGCCTCTTTTATGGTTTTTACTTGTTTCATTGTTTATCTGGCATGGGGATGGACCTACAGCAAATTGGTCTATCATTGACCCAAACCCCCAATCTTCTTATTTTAAAAATATACAGGAAATTGTGTAGATTTTTTAATTTTTTATCTACCTTGTCTAATTCAATAAAATTCATCTCTAATTTTATATGTAGTTCTAATAGTTTCATCTTCATAAAATAGTATCTTAAGCATTTCTACTCTTATCGGATAATTACTTCCAGTATGAGTTTGCCACAAATTGCTTGCCATATACATTCTTATGTATGATTTTTGGATATGGATTTGTTTTTGACAACATAGCTGAGAAGTAAATATCTGGGCCACTGAGTATCATGTCTAAGCCTCCTACTTTAATCTGAACATGAGATTGTATAATGTTTAAAGAACAGAAATTTGTCACTATTCTGAAGGCTGGAAATCACAGATCAGGCACTAGCAGATTCAAATATGAGGGTTGCTCTTTATTCTGATGTGGTGCCTTGGGTATTATATCCTCTCATGACAGAAGGACAGAAGACCAAGAACAGAACTCCTTTCCCAAATTCTTCATAATATCATTAATCCCATAAACTCCTAAAATTGTCACTTGAATGAATACTTCCTCTGTGGTCATTGAGTGTAAACATAAAACTGTGGGGGTGTGAGACAGATCATAATACTATTATGTTAGAATTTGGTAGAAATTGACACCCTTTTATTTCTCATTCTTGCCTGTTGTTTCTCAGTTTTATTAGTCATGTTCAAAGAAACATACCTGAAGCTTGTTAATACTTTTTATTATATATTTATTGTTTGTTTTGTTATTTTCTGTTCTTGGTGTTTGTAATGGTTCTAGTGTGAAATGTCCCTGCAGGCTCAGATGTTTAAACATTCCCTGCCAGGGGGGTGTTATTATTTTTGGGGGGTTATAAAATCTTTGGAAGGTGGTGTGTAGCTTGTGGAAGTGGTGTGCCTCTGGGCACACTGGTGGCTTGTAGCCTGCTCACTTCCAGCCCCAGTGTTCTTGAACCATGTAAACAAGCTGCTTCTGGCTCCTGCTACTACAGAGCTAGTTTCAGCCACAATGTCTTCTCTGTCATGGTTGACTGCATTCCTGAACCATGAGAATCTTCTTCCTTTAAGTTGTTTATGTTGGGGAATTTTGTCACAACAAGGGAAGTAACTAACACAGAGATTTTTTTTTTTTTTTTTTTTTTTTTTTTTGGTTTTTCGAGACAGGGTTTCTCTTGTGTAGCTTTGCGCCTTTCCTGGAACTCACTTGGTAGCCCAGGCTGGCCTCGAACTCACGGAGATCCACCTGGCTCTGCCTCCCGAGTGCTGGGATTAAAGGCATGCGCCACCACCGCCCGGCAAGAGATATTATTTTTTTAAATATAGTGTTTTTTATTTATTTCGATTTAGTTATTTTCTTTTGCTAATTTTTTTATTAAGAAAATTTTTGTATTCATTTTACAAACCAATCGAAGATCCCCTTCTTCCCTCCTCCCACCCCCAGCCTACCCCTCCCAACCCACCGCCCACTCCCCCAAAGGCAAGGCAAGGATGACCCTAGCTTGGACTACAAAAATAGTGGAGAGGGCGCCTGAACTGAACTGGCTTGCCCCAGTGTTCAGACTGGTGAATACCCTAACTGTCATCATAGAGCCTTTCTCCAATGACTGATGGAAAGCAGATGAAGAGATCCACAGCGAAACACCAAGTCGAGGTCCAGGAGTCCAGTCAAAGAGAGAGAAGAGGGATTCTATGAGCAAGTGCATCAGTGCATCATGATGTGGAAATCTGCAGAGACGACCAAACCAAACCAAACTAGTGGAACTCATGAAAGTTGGGTCAATGGCTGTGGAGCCTGCATGGGATTGGACTATGCCCTCTGAAAGACAATTGTGTAGCTTGATCTGCTTGGGAGGCCCCCTGGTGGTAGGATCAGAATCCATTCCTGGTGCATGAGCCTTCTTTTTGGAGGTCACCAGCTATGATGGGACACCTCATGCAGCCTTGAGGCAGTGGGAAGAGCTTGGAGTTGCCTCTACACACAGATGTTATTAAAGATCGACAAAAGATTACACAAGTGAATTTAGGTCAGCATATTTAAATGGAAAGACAGGAGACTTTAAGATATGAGCTCTACAACTCAATACACGGTGAGAAGTCCAGACTTTGAAGTCAGATTATAAAAACACAAATTCTATTATTTTTATTTCAATTTATTTGTGATTGTGCAAGGTTTTGAATTTTGTGAGACCTCGGTTTCTTAATTTTAAACATGGATAAAAAATGATATGTTCTTCATTAAGTTACCAACATTAAATGAGATGGAAGTGCTAGAAAGCTTAGCATTTTCTGTAATATTCAAGGTTATGTATCAGTCATTGCCTTGATATAATTATGTATTCTATTTTAATTTGTGCATTTGGTATTTTAAATAAACAAAATCAGGTACTCCACTCTTTGAGCCCCTCCTAGTCTCTGGAAACCTTTTGCAATTTTCCTTAATAAATTTGTGTTCACTCTGCAAAAACATAAAATGAAATAAATGAGTAAAATATCCTAACTACTACCAGGATGAGAACATATGCTTTCATATTTTAGTGTTAGCACATACTAAAAATGGATATCAATATAATTTAATTTTCTTATAGGATTTCAAAATGAAAATTCTTATTTATAAAAAAAACCCTTTAAAATTAAATATAATAATTTGCAAGCTAAGTTGATATAGCTGTCAGTTTGGGGTAAATCAATTTGTTGAATTATCCTAAAGTTCTTTAAGCATGCATGTGCACATGTACACACACACACACACACACACACACACACACACACATGCACACACGCATATGCACTCACGCACACAATAAACAAATAAATAAAATGTAAAAGATAAAGATTTTTAGAGGACCCTAACAAACAAATAGAAAATTATTGTTTATAGCTCAGACTTTGAAACCTAATTTTAGCCTTTATTAATGATTGTCACAATAAATGTCAAAAACTATGTTAAAATTATAATCATGGCATTCACACAATTATGTAATTGCAAATTGCTGCCTATAACACTGTCACTTGAAGCATACAGCTGTCTGTGTTTTACAGATTGATTAAAAACTTTCAGGTTTTCATGAATTGATTCAGAAGTACCCTGTGTTTATATTCATACAATCATGAAGTATTGAACACTTACCAATGTATTGTTTATGAACTATAATTTCGCATTTCCTGAAGTAAAACCATATGTGACTGTTGTATTAAATGTTTGTGGGTACTATTTAATATTTTTGAGAAATAAGGAAAGAAAATGAGTCACTGATTCCTAAGCTTTTAAAAACTGCACAAATTTTTCAACAGTAGGGGGAAAGAAACAATCTAGACAATCACTGAAGCCTGACCTAGAAATAAATGAGAATGTTACATGGGAATATCAATATTGAACTTAACATTGCAATCCTTCAATAATAAGTGGGAGGAATGCTGGAAAGACACACTTCTGATGGCTAGGTGGTTTATTAATGTGTGTTCAAATTATGTTTCTCTTGCTGGGTATAGATGGTAATGGAAGTGCACACTGGATGAAAATCTCTGGTTTGTAAGTGAAGTTGGGAAAATCCTGAACAATAACTGTGCTCTGGCTACATCAGTCACCTGGGAAATAGTGTTATTCTTCACATCAGAAAGGAAAACTACAGGAAATAGTTGGACCAAGGGTGTAGTTTTTTAAAAGGAAACAAAATTTGTGTGATAACTTTGATTAGGTGCTATGAGCACCCAGAACATATCTGTCTCTTTAGTTTAATAGACATCCATAAATGCCTAGCACATGATTCTGCTAAAACCTGCTTGCTGCATAAAGTATAAAAGTTTCTTAAATGTAGGGAAGTTAATATAAGCAATCAAAATTATGAGAGTACCAGGAATTTTAACCAGGGTTAGGAAGAGAATATATGGTTGAGGCAACCAAAGCATAGAGAATAACAAAGTCCAAATCCTCTTGACATGGGGTATGTACACATCTTCTAATAATACACTTGGCTGCCATTCACACCCTCCTTTATTTTCTAATGTTTTGAGCAATGGAGTCAGTTTATTCTCCCCTTAATGACAATCAAGCTTAGAAATACTCTACTCAATCACACTTCAGTATTCTGGGTGAGAGGTTAAGGATGTTAATATAGCCTGAACTAGTTTTAGGTATATGCACACTAAAGTGAACTATTTGATAAAATGGCAGCTTTAGAAATAATCCTCTGTTTATCATCTTATGCTTGTCTACAATATGGTTTTAATCAGATGCATTGTGGGAACAAACATGTGATGTGAGAAAACGCTTACATAATCTAAGAATGTGCATTAAAACAGAAAAATGCATGCACTATGCTACTTAGCAACCCAAATCCTCCTTCTTTTGAACCCCATGAAAGGAAGCCCCAAACAACAATTTGAATCCTTGAGTATCCACACTCATGTAGCATACTGTCACTCTTGACAGTGTATTTCTGGTCCATACTATTGTTCTCCTTTCAATTGGAATTTCAACTTTCTTTATACCTTACACTAAATTCCTATCAACTGCTTTTCATAAGTTTCACATCTTTACCTGTCCTCAGAATCCCTCACTTTTTCCTTCAATCAATTACAGTCATAAGACTCTGAATACCTTTAAAGAGACACAATCTGTTTGAGTAGGAAGAATAAATAGCATTTGTTTTGGGGAGTTGGGATGATCCACAACAGATGAGAAATTTGTAAGTATTGTTCACTGCAGAATTAGAACTTCAAACTCTGCCAAACAGATCTGCCTCCAAATGCTATTTCATTTACTCATGAAATAAGTACTTTTGAGCATTTCCTATGTGTCAGGCACTGAAATAAGAGCTGGAGGGATTGTGAAAACAAAATAAGCAATATCTTCACTTAAAAGAGATTACATTTTTATGATGTTGTAAATAGTAACAGACAACATCATGTAATACCTTTTCAGGAAGCAGATATGTTCCATGAAGAAGAGCAAGATACAAAGAGAATGCCATAAGAATAGAAGCCTGATGATCTCTTCCCAGAATATTTGCATCAATACAATTATACTGGCTTTTTAGAAGTTGTGTATGAAAGCAGAGACCTGAAGAAAATAAGAAAGCAAGCCTGGAGAATGATCACTTAAGGGAAATGGAAAACTAATGCTAATGCCTTGTGGTGAAAACACACTAGAGATACATCCAGCAAAATATAAAAGGGAAGGAAAGAGTTGAAATCATAAGTAATCAGCAGGTTTCTTGAATAAATTGTTGAGCTTATTTAACTCAGCTAGCCCTCTAACTTGCCAGATGGAGAAGCTGAGATTCATTAAAGAAAATGAATTTTGCACTGACTTAATCAGACTGGGAAGAAAGAAAATTTACAACAAAGCCAGGCAATATAAGTTTGTCATTGTCTGTCAACATGTCTCTGTTAATATAAGAAAAGAAAAAAAGGAAAAGAAGAAGAGTAATCAAGGTCTGATTAGCCTGGAACCTGAGGTCTCACTCTCTCTCCTTTCCTGCTCCCCTGCTATGTCCAGCTGAGTCCAGCTAAGCAGTGCACACAGAGCTTTTGCACTAAGAAAAAAGTGAACTCTTAGGACTAGGAAAGTCATGAGTAGCTATTGTTCTTGTCATATTCATGCCCTCAGATAATCAAAGTTCCTGGGTGGGCTACACCAGAGAGAGTCAGCAATTTAGAGATACTGGGAGTCAGATAACTTTGTTTCTTCTGTGGACCAATATTGAATCCCACAACATGGTAAATAGTAAACTTCATGAGCCTTGAATGTTAAATAAGATACTATAAATGAGCAAGAGTTTTTAAAATAGTCTCTTAACGCAGGTTAGTTTGCAGAAAAAGAGTAAACACATAAGAGATATGATTATATTCAGAATTTTCTGAACAAAAGCAAGAGCTGTATAGTTGTGTAGGAAACAATCAGGGTTGCACATTCTGTAATCACTCAAGCAAAACACGTATTTTCGGGGGAAATTAAGCATATATTTAGTTGAGGGAACAAAGTGGCATTACACTGTAGAGTCAGACTCAATACATAATAAAATAATATTATACTTCGCTTCCTGTTTTAGAATTTACTTATTAAAAATAATGACATACTTATTTTGAAAATAAGTTTGAAAGCGTCTCTCACCTACTATCCCAACCAAATAGTTGAGAAAGCATTAGAAAATTCAGAAATTGCATGTTGAGATAATACGAGTCTTGTTAATGCTATAGCTTTAGTCAATTGATCAAACCTGACATAAATTTGCTTTGAAGCAAATTCTTAAGTTGGTTTTATGCTATTTTAAATGCAAGGAGGGCACTTCTGAATTCTTTTGATGGAATGATTCAATCAAATAGAGAAAAACAGTCCTTTGATCTTTAGATCACAAACAACAAAATTTACCATCACCAATTTCAAGTTAACCAATTACATGGCTCATCAAATTGCATGACAGTAATGAGTTATCCATAAGTCTAATTGAGAAGCACAGTTTGAGAACACAAATTCTCTTTCCCAGGCAGTTTTTAGGTCACATCCATCATGCAGTTCACTCATCCATCAAACAAGGCTCTATTATGCTCAAAGCATATACAGGAATATCATTTTGTTCTGGTTCAAGATGCTCAAGACCTAGAATGTAGTAGTTATTAATAAATAGCTGCTGAATGAAAGAAAAATGCCCTCTCACCCAGGTCACACTCTAAAACTGACATCTCTGCTTTAAATGGAAAGAAAAGATGCCCATATGTCTATCTCTAAAATTGTATAATTTGCATCAGAGTATTAGTAGCCATCATTCAATGTGATGCTAAGGCATATACAAATTATAAGAATGAGACTAGAATATTCTGGGATAAGTCAAAAAATAAAAAGGAGGCTCAAATTCATTTCTGGTAATTTCATTAATATATAAGTGCTGTCTGAGGCACCTGGAGTCCTCAGAGCTGCTGAAAACGTAAGAATGTGAAATTATTTGTTTGTACTTTTCTCTTCTTTTCTGCAGTAGTGGTATTTGGGACTAAGAATTATTTGGTTTATGTATGCAAACTAACATTCAAAAATATTTTCTTTTCTAGGTGGTTTATATGAAGATGTATGGTCAATCTATGGCAGATAGTGTTACAGAAAGGCAGCCCATCTTCCTAGATTTATAAGTAATGAGGGGAATACAATCAATTCTTCCTTTAATGATAACTCTTTAAAATAGCATGGAGATGTCACAAACTATCTGTGCTACTAAGCTCATTTTAATTTTGAGATTTTATTTTCTCAAGTGAGGCTTTCTTGCAGGGTGATTCCCAAAGGCCTTCCCTGGTTTGCAATGGTGTAGCTCCTCATTTACTTTGAGCTGATACCTATGTAAACATCTGTTCTCATCATGATCCAAAGATATGCATTTATTGCTGAGATGATGAATTACGATTAAGATAGAAACTGGATCTCTAAAACTAAACTTACTGGAATGTCACTTGAGCACTTCTAATATTTTCTAGAAGAGATAGGTATGTAAATAATAAATTATATGAAAATAAACCAGTGCAGTTAAAAGTCCATTTATATAAAACTAACAAGAATTTAAGCACAGAAAACAGAAACAGCACTTTTATTTACACCAAAGAGTACATTTATTGAGCTATGGTCAATGTTATTCCAGGAATAAAATATTGCAATAAAAAAATTGAAGAGGAGATTTACACCCAGAAATATACTCAGCTTGTCTCAAAAGGCCAGGATGATAAGAATCAAAGAGGCAAATCAAGAAATTATTCAACACAGGCCACAGTGAAAGGAAAACAAGATTGTTGACATTGGGTTTAGTTAAAAATATGGAGACAGTTACACGCACAGCATGGTTCTAATATTAATGGTAGAAGTATTAGTAGCACCACTATTTTTAAAGAAGCCATGTCAGCATGCACAATTTCATAGACCTTTTTGCACTCAGTTTGCCTGTTCATTTCTCATATAGCTTATGTAATTAGTATGTTTATTCTCTTTTTATAAACTAAAAACAGCCTTTACATGATTGAGTCTCGCTAAAAGATTTTTGTAACTCCACAGCTTATGTTCTGAAATCCATCACAGTGTGTACACAAACATGACTATGATGGTTCCAGGGATTTTCACTCTAGCTTTGCATACTTAAGAACTCTTTCTGCCATATGAATAAATATTTCCCTTTGGCACTTCTTTACTTAAACTGTGTTCATAGCTTCTTTGATGTTTCCAACACGGCTTGTGATATGCTACATTTAATTAACTAAAGCTCATTTTAATAGTTGCTCCATTCTCATCTTCTTGAATCTTGAGTGACACATCTGTTCCCTTGATAAGATTAAGCTTAGAAGGCTGCCTACATTGATAGCAACACTTGCTTGCACTCATGGTTTTAAATCTTAGCAGTGTCCATTTCTCAAAATAACAAAGCTCCAATTGTACTGAAACATCTGCACTTGTGATCTGAAAATGAACTTTACCACTTATGGACAATGTATAACTTGGGTGCAAAATAGTATCAGTGTTAATTGTTATTGAAGAAAATGATTGCATATTTACTGCCATTTTGTCTGAATGTCTCCAGGATTTTGTAACAAACTTATAACTAACATTTTAAAGTTTAATTCCTTCTTTGGAGAATCCTTTTGTATAGTAGCTATTGTCTACACTTTCATCTTCGTCTGTCATCATTGGATATGTGAAAGGTACAAATATATCTCTCTAAATTGATTATCTATGATATGCACTGGAGAAAATTTAACCCAAAAGTCATACTGCTGACAATGGGAATGCAGAAATAATTAGAAATTGTTATCAACAGAACTTATCATTTAATCTAACACTACCTGACATCTATTTCCTTTTTTAGTGGGGTTCAAGACAGGGTTCCTCTGTGTAGCCCTGGCTATCCTAGAATTCATTCTGTAGACCAGGCTGGCCTCAAACTCACAGAGATCCACCTTCCTCTGCCTCTGGAGCGTGGAATTAAAGGCATACACTACCACTACCTACCTGTTTCTTAAAATTTTTAATATTACTTGAGACAGTGGATCTTAAATTTATTGATTGTCCCAATAATAACTAGTATAATTAAAGTACTGAAAGGTGATCTGAAAATGAAATCTGTAGATGAAACAACTCTTACATTTTTAAGCAAATAAATCCCAAATTTGCTTGATTACAGCTCTCTTGCACTGTCTCTATTTTCTCTTATTCCCTTTTCCTTTCCCCATACCATGACTTTTAACTTTTAAAGTCAATTGAAGCTAGCATAATTATGGCACTATCATGCACACTTTGTTCTTATTCAAAGTGGCAGCAGTTAACTCTGCAGCTCACACACGATTGAGCCTGTATGATAATGAGTATTCAGAGACGGGTAGTTCCTGGGGGGTGATCACCAACCTAAGACAGAGCACCTTTGTGGCCTGGGCAGGTGTCTCCATGATGGGTAAGGTGACCTGCTGACGTCACACTCAACCTAAGTCAGAAGCTCATTTTTTAATAAAAGTGGGACCTTTAGGTCCCTGGCCCCTGTTTTGGGTAACTGTTGCCTTGCTTGCGGACCTTGACCTTGATATCCTCCCTATGCTAATTCCCTGCCAGGTTTCACCCTCCTGAATGCATAAGGGAAGTTCCTTGTCCTTGTATCATGAATAACGGGCTTAGATGAATAACAGCTTAGATGCAAGATTGTAAAACATCTGTAGCGAACTTCTGCCCTCTGGGGTCCTCCCATTGTGCTGTAAGCCTATATTTAAGACCTCCTCCCTCATTAAATAAATGACATTCGGCATTTAAAATTAATATCTATAATATATTTTATTATATATATAATATTTCATATATAATTGAATGAATACTGCTAATGTAATCTATGAACACCACAAATGTGATTAATATCATGAGTGTAATTAATGAATATCATGAGTGTAATTTAAAAAAATAAAAAAAAGTAAATAAAAAAAAAAGAGTAAGGGATCTGAGTGCTTGCTTCCAACATCAGTCCTGTACAGCTACAAACTGGTCTCCCCTAGACACCCTAGAGGTGGCCCACTCTAAAAGATGCTGTCACTCCTGCCCTGCCACCTCAAGAAGCTGGGTATTTACACTAATTTAAACCAAGACTTTTCTCATTGTAGTGGGTAGCCATTCCAGCTTGGATCTGGAAGTTCCAACCCCCATTGAGACTCTGGCAACTGTCACGCCTACGAGGCGGGGCAAGGGGAGGCGCCGAGGGACCCGAGAGCTGGATGGGCCAGCGCTCGCTCTGGGCGCTCTCTCGTTGCCGGGACGCTGACCAGTGCAGATTGACTGTGTAGAGCTCCGGAGAACACCGCTGGACTGCATTACACCTTCCCCAGACCCTGCGACCTACCCATTACTTAATTTGTGAGTTACGCCATTAAATAAATATCCTTTTAACTACGTGGAGTGGCCAAAATAATTTCTCCAATACTCATCATTAGTTCAAAAGTTCAGATGAAATTCTCTAAATAGAAGGTATCAATGTTTTTTGTTTTTCAATTTTGTTTTCATTCAGCCAAGCCATTGATATGAATAGACTGTTTTGTATAAACCAGCTATTCTCAGAGGAACGTAATTTCTATTTTCAAAACTTTGGAACTAAGGTGGTACCTGGTACCATAATTTACATTTTCTAAGTTATCACATTAGAATTTGATATAACAGTCGGCTTTTTGTGTTAGAGTTGTTCATAATTTTATGAATCAATAATAAATTAGCATGAAATAGCAATTCTATCATATCAGCAGGCATGTCCTCAAGGTCACTTTAAATGATTTATGACTAAGAAAATTAATATAGATTTTATGATTTGTTTAGGTGACTTTTGTATACAGAAGCTAAGAATTCCTCAGGTTTTTCGGAGTATTCAATATTTCTCCTTACCAGAAATACTAAACCAAAAAAGTACTCTACAGTAAAAGCAAAAATTGCAATATAAATCTTTTATCTTTTAATAGTCATTTCTTTGATCATTCATTTCTTCAACATATGTTAAGTTTCTACTTAGTACTGAGCACTACACTCGGTAAAGGCCTATGCAGAAATCTGAATGGAACACAGAACCCTGACTAAGGGACTAGTTAATAAAAAGAAACTATTATAGAAAAATTGAAATATCTTAGACACTATAAGAAAGAGGAGATGTACCATAAAACACAGAGGCAAAAACAACAAAGCATTTCTTCATACTAAAGATCAGTCCAACAACCAAGCATCAACAGAGTGAGTAGGATAAGAGTACACTTTTGGAGCTACAAAGAATAGAGACATTTTGTATCATACTGTCTTATTTTGCTAACTATTGCTGTGATAAAACATTGACCAAAAGTAATTTGGAGAGGAAGGTTGGAGAGATGGCTCAGTAGTTAAAAACATTGGTTGCTCTAACAAAGGTCCCAGGTTCGATTTCCAGCACCCATATGCCCATATGGTAGCTCACAACCATCTCTAACTCTAGTTGGAGGGGATACAATGCCATATGCTGGCCTGCACAGGCACAGCACACATGTAATGCACATCAACACACACACACACACACACACACACACACACACACACACACAGCACTCACACACATCAAATAAAATAAATTTAAAATTTAAAACAAGTTGAAGAGGAAACGATTTATTTAGCTTATAAATTCTGATCATGTACTATCATCGAGGGAAGTTGGGACAAAAACTCAAGCAAAAGAAGAGGCAGGAATTATGTTAGAAAGCTGCCTACTGGCTTGCTCAGCTTGCTTTCTTTTACAGCCCAGGCCTACTTTCTCCCAGAGTGCCACCTCATACACTGGACTGGTTTCTCCCATATCAACCAAAAGTCAAGAAAATGATACACATGTATGCATATAAATCAACCTAATAGATTTCTCTCTTCCCACGTGACTCTGGGTTTATGTCAAGTTGACAGAAATTAATCAGCACAATTAATCTCCTAATTTTATGGAAGTCTTATCAATCAAATATGTTAATGCTATGTGCTAAATACTGAAATGTTAAGTAAAATGAATGACTTAGTTTTATAAATATCTTGAAGCACTTAGTGAATACACGCTAACAAAATAAAATTGTGCCCTATCAACATGCGGAATGGTGCAGAAATAATACCATTCTTAATATCTCAGATGTATGCAGACTTAACAATTGGAAAGAACGGAAATTGATACTATATACAACGAAGTGCATGTATTAATTTAAAGTAAGTTCAGAACAAACACAGCTCTGACAACCAATTTGGATTGTCTAAATTGAAATTGGATTAAGAAATTGCTATAAAATTAATGATACACCTCTTTGGCACTGTCTATGAAGAGATTTCCAATAATGATTCAGGAAGAACATCTTGCTGAATGTAGGCAACACCAATGGATGAGGATCTGGACTGAATGAAAAAGACATATAAACACTGCTATTTCCCTTTCTAGTTTCTGAATCTGATGAGATGCAAGGATGTGAGGAGCCCCACCCATTTGCTTTTGTGATGTGGACCAGTCTACAGCTATGCATTTCCTGCCACAACAGACTGTATCCTCTCAAAATGTGGGCCAAATGATACTTCTGCTCTGTTAGGTTTCTTGTGCTTGGCATGTTGTCACAGCAATGCGGGGATTAACTAGTATAACAGCTGACTTAACTTTTCCTTCTCCATTCATTCACACAATTACATTCAAATAGAGAATCTCATTTACACATCCCCCAAATGTGTTTTTAACTCATTTAGGAAGATAGCTGAGTGTATAAATGTTGATGGTGATGTTTAATCAAAGCATTACACATTTCTCATTCTCATCCTCCAGGTAAGAAAGACACCACAATTAAAAATGTATATGCACTTTTCTAGTTGCCACCTTATTAAAAATAAAATACTACATAAGCTTAATAAGATCATCTAGATTACTCCAGTCAATTTTCCTATATGGAACTCTAAATCATGGATTCAAATGCTTTAGCTATTATAACTGACTGAACTAAATGTGGTGTGTGTGTATATATGATTATTGAATTCTGGATTCATTGCCCAGGATTGGTTCAGTTATAATTACAAGCTACTAAGGGCAGAGCCCTGTAGCATACGTAGTCAGTGGGGGATATTTTGATTCAAAATTATCAAATTAGATATTTTAACCACAGAAATGAATAAGTATATCCCTCACAAATTATAGATAATAGTTCAGGTTTCAGGTTAAACAATGAAAAGAAAAGAAATCATAAAGAAAGTTGGAAAAGAAGAAAATTTGGGAAAGAAAGATGAGGTCCTGCAAGTAGGTATTTCTTTGGGAGATGGTAAGGAATAGACTGTGAGCTTTTGGAGCTAAGCTAATTAGTATAAAGGGCTATCATAAGTAGTAAGATTGTCATTTTGTCAGTCTTCATAATCTTTCTTGATTAAAAATGACTCTCACTGACATTCAAAATGAATTCCTTTGCAAAACAGAGCAGAACAAAAATGCTTTGCTCCGACAGTTGAAGATTCCTCAGGCCCTTTGGATAAAAAATAATAGTGTGTTTCATTTAAGATTCAGAAACAGAGAGAATAATGTGGATTAGATGCAGAATTTACCAATATCGATCAAGTTCAAAGAAAAAAGAAATGCCACCACTAAAGAGAAAAAGTACAATTCAATTACTGTGGATATCACTCTATATAAATAAAACACTGATGGCCAGTGACCAGACAGGAAGTATAGGCAGGACAAGGAGAGAGGAGAATTGGGGAAACAGGAAGAAGGACAGAGAGACACTGCAGCCACTGCCAGGACAAGCAGCATGTAAAGACGCTGGTAAGCCACCAGCCACGTGGCAAGGTATAGATTTATAAAAATGGGCTAATTTAAGATAAAAGAACAGTTAGCAAGAAGCCTGCCACAGCCATACAGTTTATAAGTAATATAAGTCTGAGTGATTATTTTATATGTGGATTGTGGGACTGTGGGGCTTGTTAGAACCTGGAGAGAAGCCCTCCAGCAACATTCAATAATTGGAAAATCTAGAGAAAGAACCTTACTATGGACTTCATGTCCAGATGAAGATATCAGTGTTGGATTCCACATTGATACTCTTATGTACTTAGGACTCTTCCTGTTAAAATTATGATGACAATCAGAAGGGAAATCATAATGTTAAGACAATGTTAAGAATATTTTTGAAGAAAAACGTTTGGAGGCAAAAGATAATGACTGAATACTTACTAGTAAGTGAAAATTTGTTTGATGAGCCCCAACAACTCATTGAAATAGCATGCTATGCCAGCTATCATTCTTCTGCTGAGAATGTGATCTGTATGCAGAGACTCAGATTTATGCATGCTGGTGTGTAGGCACCTCCTTGCTCTAGTGTTATATTCAATATTACTAAGTTTTGTATTCTACATTTCACCACAGAAAATGACTCCATGTTTTCTGTCAAAGCTCTTTAGATATTAAATTCCAATCTCAGTTCAATCAAAACTAATAAAATTGATAAACCAATCGACAAATAGCACAGGATTGGCTGTGTGTTACTACCATTTTAGCATTTTTGTATCATTGGTTTTATGATTTATTTGCTCTGAAACTCTTTTCTGTTTTGCTTTAAGAACTTCATATGTGTGTACAGTGAAATATGATCACATCTATGATACATTCCCCAATCATATGTACCATACCACATAGCTCTCAACTTCCTATCATCCGTTTTTTCTTTTGTTTTGTTTTTTGATAGCCCCTAAATTCAGTAAATGATACCCATATGTGGGTGGATGTGGAGCCATCCACTGGAACATAAGAAATCTATCAGTCACATCCTCATTAAAGACTGATTCTCTCTCCCTCAGAAACTATGCACTGCTAATAGTTATCCACATGGAATGGTGCCTTGAGATCATCTGCCCCATTTCTGCCAGGATTTTGACTGACTTAATCTTGTATAGCCTGTGTACAGGTAATCACAGTTATTGAGTTCATAAATGTGAAATTATATCATGTGCAGAAGAGAAGAGTTCATGTCACTCTCCCTCATCAATTATCTCTTAAATTCTTTCTGCCTCCTCTTCCAAAATGGTCAGAGACTGAAGAGCAGGGAACAGCTAATGTACATGTGCTGTTTAGGGATGAGCACTTAATCTCTTATTTGAGTATTTTGACCAATTATGCATCTCTCTGGTTTTTGCTCTCCACTCTTGGTGGAAGGATTAAGGAAACTCCACGAAGTTAAAAGGGAGATTTATTTGGGGGTTTTACTTACAACAAGTAAAGGGATAGGTTACAGGGTGCAGGAGAGGTGGAGTGCAGTTCAGTGGTGTTCTCCAGAGAATTCTGCTCAATCTACCCTCCAACATCCAGGATTACCAGGAACTCTCCTCCACTGCTGGTGGGAATGCAAGCTAGTACAACCACTTTGGAACTCAATATGGCGCTTTCTTAGAAAATTGGGAATCAATCTCCCCCAAGATCCAGCTATACCACTCTTGGGCATATACCCAAGAATTGCTCAATCATACCACAAGAGCACTTGCTCAGCTATGTTCATATCAGCATTGTTTGTGATAGTCAAAAACCTGGAAACAACCTAGATGCCCTTCAACTGAAGAATGGATAAACAAATTGTGGCACATATACACAAAGGAATACTACTCAGCAGAGAAAAACAATGACATTATGAGGTTTGCAGGCAAATGGATGGATCTAGAAAAAATCATCCTGAGTGAGGTAACCCAGACTCAGAAAGACAAATATGGTATGTACTCACTCATAGGAAGATGCTAGATGTGGAACAAGGATGACTGGACTGCTACTCACATCACCAGTGAGGCTACCTGGAAAACGGGACCCCAAGAAAGACACGGAGAAATGGATGAGATCTACATGAACAGCCTGGACATGAGTGGGAACAATGAAGGGCGAGGGTTGAGGGAAAGGGAGTGGGAGATCCTAGCTGGATCAAGAAAAGAGAGGGAGAAAAGGAAGAAACAAAGAGCTAAAGAGGCCCACAGAAATCCAAAAAGATACCCCACAAAAGACTGCTGGCAATGGCCGAGAGACAGCCGGGACTGACCTACTCTGGTGATGGGATAGCCAAACACCCTAATAGTTGTGCCAGAAACCCCATTCAAGGACTGAGGAATCTGGATGCAGACATCCATGGCTAGGCCCCTGGTGAGCGCTGGGAGTCTAATTAGTGAGAAAGAGGAGGGTCTATACGAGTGAGAATTGTTGAAACCAAGGTTGGATAAAGCACAGGGACAAATAACCAAATGAATGGAAACACATGAACTATGAACCAAAGGCTGAGGGGCCCCTACTAGATCAGGCCCTCTGAATAGGTGAGACAGTCAATTGGCTTGATCTGTTTGGGAGGCATCTAGGCAGTGGTACCAGGTCCTGGGCTCATTGCATGAGTTAGCTGTTTGAAACCTGGGACTTATGCAGGGACGCTTGGCTCAATCTGGGAGGATGGGACTGGACCTGCCTGGACTGAGTCTATCAGGTCGATCCCAGTCCTCGGGGAGACCTTGATCTGGAGGAGGTGGGAATGGGAGGTGTGCTGGGGGGAAGGGGAGGGAGGCAGGAAGGGAGAAAACAAGGGAATCTGTGGCTATTATGTAGAACTGAATAGTATTGTAAAATAAATAAAATAAAATAAAAATAAATAAATAAATAAATAACTCAAAAAACTAAACATTAAGAAAATAAGCAACCCAGTTTAAAAAATTGACTGTGAAAATGGACAGAAAATTCACAAGAGAAGAAAGTCAAATGGCTAGCAATTTCTGTAAGAAATGTTCAACAACTAGAAACATGCTAGAAACATGGCCCAGCTGTTAAGTGAACATGGTACTATGGTGGAAGTCCCAATTTGGTTCCTAGATCCCACTTAGCACTTACAAATCATCTGTAACTCCTGTTCCAGGGAATCCAATGCCCTATCTTGCCCTCCATGGACACCAGACATGCATGTGGTATACACTGTACACACATACATGCAGGCAAAACATTCATACATGTTAGATAAAAATAAGTTGGTCATCTATCCAGAAACTAAACAAATCATGGAGATAAGAGACATTATGACTCAAATGGACCTAACACATATCTACAGAATATTTCACCCCAAAATAAATAAGTCTTTTAAAATGTGTTCAACTTTCTTAGCAATCATGAAAGGCACATTAAGACTTCTTCGAAGATTTTACCTCATCCCAGTCAGAATGGTCATCATTAATAATACAACAGTTGAGAGTTACTCACATGACCGAGATCTCGCATGACATAGGCGCTCACGTGTTCAATTGCTTACGTGAGCTGTAGTAGTTCTGGTCGTCTATTGTCTCACTATAGCCGTTTGGGAGAAGAAGGAGGATAATCCCCCAGTCTCCTTGGAGTGCTGCAGCAAACATTTTTAAGTATTTCTGTCGACCACATTCCTGGAAGAAACTTTAGCAGGGTCAAAGACCACATTGAAATTGTGTTGAGTTAAGCTTGCCACCAAGAGCCCAACAGTCACCATGATGCTGAGCACAGAGGGTAGGGAGGGGTTTGTGGTGAAGTTCAGGGGCCTACCTGGTCCTGCTCAGCCAAGGAGGTGATGTGCTTCTTTTCTGATTGCAAAATCCAAAATGGCACATCAGGTGTTCGTTTTATCTACACCAGAGAAGGCAGACCAAGTGGCGAAGCGTTTGTCGAACTTGAATCTGAAGATGAAGTGAAATTGGCTTTAAAGAAAGACAGAGAAACCATGGGACACAGATATGTTGAAGTATTCAAGTCCAACAGTGTTGAAATGGATTGGGTGTTAAAGCATACAGGTCCAAATAGTCCTGATACTGCCAGTGACGGCTTTGTAAGGCTTGGAGGACTCCCATTTGACTGTAGCAAGGAAGAAATTGATCAGTTCTTTTCAGGGTTGGAAATTGTGCCAAATGGGATGACACTGCTGGTGGACTTTCAGGGAC
Organism: Peromyscus leucopus; assembly: GCF_004664715.2. Classification (NCBI taxonomy): domain Eukaryota; kingdom Metazoa; phylum Chordata; class Mammalia; order Rodentia; family Cricetidae; genus Peromyscus; species Peromyscus leucopus. The sequence goes on from NC_051083.1 coordinate 99,217,924, forward strand.
AGAGCACAGAGGAGGCGTTTGTGAACTTTGCTTCATGATAGCTGAAAAGGCCTTAAAGAAACATAAGGAAAGAAATCTTCAAGAGTAGCAGAGCTGAAGTCTTAACCCATTATGATCCCCCTTAAAAGCTCTTGACTATGCAGCGCCTGGGTCCTTATGATAGGCCAGGTGCTGGAAGAGGATATAATAGCATTGGCAGAGGAGCCTGGTTTGAAGAATGAGACGAGGTACCTATGGTGGAGGGTATGGAGGCTATGATGACTATTGAGGTTACAATGAGGTGTATGGTTTTGGGTCTGATAGATTTGGAAGAGACCTAAACTATTGTTTCTCAGGAATGTCGATCATAGATACGGAGATGCCGAGTTCAGTTTCCAAAATACCACAGGGCACTGTGTACACATGAGGGGGTACCATACAGAGCCACTGAGAATGATATTTACAATTTCTTCTCACCTCTTAGTCCCATGAGAGTACACATTGAAATAGCACCAGATGGCAGAATTACAGATGTGGCAGATGTTGAGTTTGCTACTCATGAAGATGCTATGGTAGCTATGGCAAAGGATAAAGCTAATATGCAGCACAGGTATGTGGATCTCTTCCTGAATTCTACTGCAGGGACAAGTGGAGGAGCTTATGATCATAGCTATGTAGAACTCTTTTTTAATTCTACAGTGGGGTCAGGAGTAGTGCTTATGGTGTCTCAGGTTGCTGTGACTTCCCCAGTAATCAGATAGGTAAATACCCTGTCATCATAGATCCTTTTTCCAGTAACTGAAAAAGATCCACAGCCAAACAGCAGGCTGAGCTCTGGGAGTCCAGTTGAAGAGAGAGAAGAGGGATTCTGTGAGCAAGGGGAAGCAAGACTGTGAAGGGGAAACCTATGGAGACAACCAAACAAAACTAGTGGGAACTCATGAAATTTAGACCAACACCTCTGGAGCCTCCACGGAATTGGACTAGGCCCTCTGCATAAGTGAGACAGTTGTGTAGCTTGATCTGCTTAAGGGGCCCCCAGGCAATAGGGTCAGGATCCATCCCTGGTGGATGAGCGGCCTTTTTTGAGCCCACTACCTATGGTGGAACACCTTGCACAGCCTTGATACAGAGGTAGGGGCTTTGACTTGCTTCTACTGAATGTACCAGGCTCTGCTGGATCCCCATGGGAAGCCTTACATTCTTGTAGGAAGGAATGGGGGGGTTGAGGAGGTAGGCTGAAGGGGTGGGAGGAGAAAAGAGGGGGATCTGTGATTGGTATGTAAAATGAATAAAATTTTTCTTAATAAAAAATACTAATAGAAAGAGAAAAAGAACACAACTATCGGATATTGGCATGGATGTGGTAAAAGCAACATAAATAAATAAATAATGAAAATAAATACATAAAATAAGAAATTTGAAACTAGAATCCACATGTGAGAGGAAATATACATTGTTTGTCCATCTAGGATGGCATTACCTCATTCAGTATAATATTTTCTAGTTCCATAAATTTACCTGTACACTTTACAATTTCAAGTTTCTTTATAATGTATAGAATTCCATCATGCATATGTAGTACATTTAATTATCTATTCATCAGTTGATGGGCATCTAGGTTGATTCCAATTTTGATCAATGGAACAATTAAGCAAAAGGAGTTACAAGGTTAAATATATGCAAACCAAACACCAACATAATTTATTTCATTAAATCATGCTACTTGACTTCAAGACACAGACTAGTCCAACTCAGTGATCATGGGAAATTCAAGCCCCTACTCTCTCCAATGGACTGCACAGTAGAACTTTATGGAAACCCTGTACCACAATTTCAAAATACAACTTTTTATAAAAATAACTCAACTTGAATCTACCTGAATGGGTAGACTCCAAACACGCTATGTCAAATGAAAATAACAGTACAAGGCATAATGACTCCCTATGAGTTATTGGTCAGGAGACCCCAGAAGTCTCCCAAACAATACATACTGTTGACTTTGCTCTTGGTTACCCACCATAAGTACATGGTAAGATCCTGTTCCTGACTGTAGGACTTAGGAAAAGCAATCTCAAACCAACCTGTAAATTTTGACCCTGTTGGCTGTCTTTAATGAGGGACTATGCAGGCTGCGATTGTAACAGGAACTTGTCAGGTAAGATGTACACACTTGCACAATAGTGGTGTGACTGTTATGGAATAATTAACCACTTTCTGACTGAATTTGAGGCTTGTTCCACAGGAAAGAATTGCATGCCCAGTGATGTAATCTTGGTCAAAAGCCCATACACCACTAGGGAGGTCATAGTTCCAGGAAAGATCTTGCTATAGATATTTTGCTAAATTGTAATGATGTCCAACTGTCGTGTGTGTGTGTGTGTGTGTGTGTGTGTGTGTGTGTGTGTGTGTGTGTGTAAGTACCCATATATGTAGGCTGTTCTAATCTTTGTCAGAGAGGCTTGGTTTTCAGCTCATAGAAGAATGTCTAATTTGAAGGATCAATGTGCATTAGAAGAAGCTGAAGAAGAAAGGAACAAATTTAGAAGTTGCCTTGTGTATCCATTATTCCAAATGGTAACATGTTACCTAAATATGATGAGATATCAGAAACAGTAAAATGTATCATGAAAACCAGAAAAATTGATTTTTAGCAAATTATTATAAAATGGTGGTTTTCCCCACCCAAACCATTTTGGCATAAGAAACAAAGATATATTTGGTCTTTTATGTTGAAATCTCATTGCTATCTGTAGGCTGTACTTCAAATGTTCAACTATAATCTCATGATGTCTACATTCAGATTGCCTTTTATCAGGACTTGTCTAAAGAGGAATGATTTGAGATTTATCTCTATTAATGCATGTCTGGGAGGCAACTAGTAGTAAGAAATCTTGTACTTCTCAAGTTTAAAATCTTTAGTCAATTTTGGAAATTTCATGGTTCTCCCTTTGGACTATAATGATCCAATTTTAGCCATTCCAGGATTTGCATCCTTCTTTAATGTATTCATTACCTCAGAAAGTATCAAAAATACAGATCTGACAGAAGGCACTTTGAAATGTATGAAATCATGATGAGTATGATAAATCCTATTATACACCTGTGTACATTATTGACACTGCTTAACAGATTGAATCAGCTACCTTCTGGAGTACCCAGTATGTTTCTGCTGTGATTGTTTGACATGTTCAAAATAACCAAGTGAGAAGGCAGATGAGTAAGTACCATTATTTGTATGCTTACCAGGAACAATCTCAGGTGTTACAGTGTGCACCATCTGGTTTAATTTGTCCAATCCCACTTTGAATTGAGTAATAAAATCTCAAGTTTCATTTTATGTGGAAGTTCAAACTCATAGAATTTGATGCATTTTCTCCAAAGTCACACTGTTGCTAAAACTCAAAATTTGAACTGAATCTTTGTTCAGTCAATGCATATTTAATCTTCCAAAGATATGCCACTTTATGAGGGAAACGAAGGTCTCTAGAGATAAACTTCTTGGCTAATTTCAAAGATCCCAGATATTCCATTGTCTGATATCAAATTTTATATAAATAAAGAAGCATTTATTTTGTAAATTTTCATGTATGCAAATGTTATCACAAATATTCCATTCATGGTTGTGTTTTGTTTGTTAACCCATGCTGTTTCAGAAAGTCTAAGGAGCAATGTGTTAGAAGAAAACAATTTCCATTTTCAAAGTCTTGATTCTTTGATATCATTTTATGTCAAAATGGGAGACTGTTCATATGACAAATATTGGTGAGAAAGTCACCCATCCCTTTAATCAAGCAATACTTCCAGCAATATGTAACCAAATTGAACATGAGACTCTCTTTGGTCACCACATGTATTTCTCCATAACAAGGTCATTATAAATTGTATATCAATCTTAAGACAAGTCAGAAGATGGAGGAATGAAAGTAAACTTGACAAAAACAG